>NW_020897832.1:158750-164544 GCF_003984885.1 Neopelma chrysocephalum | reverse complement strand
CCCCTGGCTCCCTCTGAGCAGAGCAGAGTCCCTGTGCCTCCCTGCACGCCCCTGGCTCCCTCTGCCCTGCCCACACAAAGCTCCCTCAGAGCCCTCTCCCCGCACGGGCAGCTCGTGCGAGGGCAACAAAACCGCCCATTAATGGAGAGCTCTCAGATGCTGCCAGGGCTCACGGGCCCAGTTGGCCACCCAACTGTCCCCACGGTGGCCAGGGAGACAAGGCAAGGGCTCTCAATCAGTTTGGGGCCTTAAAAGCAGTGACTCACCAACAGACGACCATTTATTTTTATCGTTGGCCGATAGTTCCGGTATTGTTCCCGGGGTACAAATGCCACAGTGTTCCCTGACAGTGGCCTTGTCCCCTCCACAAATGATTCCTATCAAATGAAGAAGATGAATCCCACAGAGAGTGATTCTGGGGTTTGCAAAGCGTGAGGCAGCCCCAGGAGCTCCTGATTAATGGAAGATGAGCCAGATTCTGGGCCCTTCCCTTCTCAGAGCCCCCACAAGTTTAACTTGAGGCACACCTGGCTCTTCTAAAAACCTGTGAGCATAAAAACTGGCATCCTCTACGTGTTCCCTGAGCTGGCACAGCCAGGATGGAATTGAATTCGTGGGAATGGTCTCCCAGACCTGTAAAACAAGACAGGAGAAGGATTCATCCTCACACACCGAGCAAGGAGCCCCAGCCACACTTCCACAGGTTTTCCAACAGCTCTGCATGCAGAAAGGGCTCTGCCTCTGTGGGCACGTGGGGCTGAGCACCCTCCAGCTGGTCCCAGCAGCTGCTGGCAGGGGTTTTGGAGGAGCCAGTGGTCGGTGCCACTCTTTGGGATGTTGGCTGGCACCTCTGCAAGGAGCCCCACCAGGTCCAGAATAAAGGATTTAAGGGACAGAGCAAAACTCCTGCTCAGCCAGGCTCCACTTCTGCTGATTTCACATCAAACGTGCGTTTTGGGTGCAGGGCAGTTCATTTACACGAGTTTCCATAATAAATGATGGGCAATGCCAGTCCACCCAGCAGTGGGTGACCGTGTGGCAGGTCGGACAGCCCTGGTGGGTGGCTGGAGGGAGGCAGAGGGGAGCTCTGGGCTCCCTGGGATGTTTCCAGCAGCAGGAAGGGAAGGGCAGGTGTTGGGACCATCCATGGCAGCGCAAGAATTCCAACCCCACCGAGACATCCACGAGAGGAGCAGCCCCCCCAAAGGAGGATGGGAGAGCACATGAGGCTGCAGGCTTTGTGCTGCCCACCCCATCCCTCCCTCTGACCCCGCTGGCCACAGCCCCAGGCCATGGAATCCCCCCTGGACACTCCTGGCACTGCCCACAGCCGCCCAAGGCCGACCTGGCGGATCCCGGGAAGCGCCGCTGCTTTTGGGAATGGGCGGATCTGAAGGCCCCATTCTGTGGCAGACACTGATCTCCCGCATCTGCCAAACCCACCACGTTTCCTCCACCTCTCCCCGGCTCCCCTCCCCGCTGCTGGGGACCCCGGTGGCTTTTTTCAATAGTTGTTTTCTTTCTGCTTAAGACAGCCCCGCTTCTCTGCGGGGAGAAAGGCCCCGTTTGTGGGGCGCAGCTGCATTTCAAAGGTACATTGTTGGGGAGTTATGAATTTGCATGCCTTTACTAATGTGTGGAAACAGGAGAATTCTTTTGCTTTTTAATCGAAATTGATGTTATTCCTCTGCCAGTGGTACCCGAGGAACTGTTTTGTTCCATTTCCTCTCCTTTCATGCAGCCCTATTTATGTTTAGATCTGGTTTGCTGCCACCAAGAATCATTGTCATTGCCACCAGTGGCTCAGGGCCGGCCAAGTCCAGCAGCTGTGTGTTTAATGCCTCCCCTCACTAAGGTTTATTTCCTTGACAACATGGGCTTGTTTGAAGCAACTTTCCTCCCTTTAAGAAGAAAGAAAGAAAAAGGCCTTTTCCAGTGTTTCTTTTTATTTTTTCCTATTTTCCCCCCCTTTTTTCCCCCCCTTTTTTCATCTATCTTTTTTTTTCAGCTTGCAGGTGGGAGTGGGAGTTTGGGGTGTGAATTCTGGGGCTACCCCCAGTTATTCCCGTGCCAGTCCCCACTCCCCCCCACCCGAAAAGCTCTCCCTGTGCCTCGCTGGCCCTCCACGCTCAAAATGGAATACCTAGGTGGCCAAGCAGGACCCGCTGACCTCTATATCCTGTTCCTTTCTCCGCGCTTTGCTGCCAGTTTCCTCGATAAAAGGCGAGAGTGAGAGATAATTAACAAAAAACATGGCCCCCGGACAATGAAACAACTGGCCTTGGCCAGCCAGAAATTTATCCTGGTTTTCTAGGTGAACTTTCTCCCATCAATCTTTCCTTTAACCTCCGTGTTAGTGGAAGCAATAGGAACACCCCCTCCCCTCCCCCGAGCAAATGCTTTCTTTTGAGGGGGAACAAAACCCGGGATCGGCGAGGGCCGAGGTAAAATCTGGGTGGTATCGTGCCGCTCACAAAGCCCCCACTGTTCCCCGGGCCGGTGCTGGTGTTTTACAACAGGGGAGGGGAGAGGATGAATGGCCCGATGATGTGAAACAATCCTCCCGATTCAGGGCGACAAACCCATCCTCTGTTCCGCGGGAGGGGAACAAAAAGAAGGGGAGAAGCGGGCAGGGAAGGAATTAAACCCAAACCGCTCCGTCGGGGAAAAAACCTTCCCGGTCTCCCGAAGGCGCGGCCGGGATGGGAGATGCCAGGGGGAAGGAAGCTTTTGGGATATTATCCCGCCGGCTTTTGGGTGTCGGGGCGGCTCCGGGGGCTGCCGGAGGAGGGCCAGGGGATGCTTTGTCCCGGGGGAAAAGCACAATGGGCCGTAAGTGGCGGCATCTCCGGGGCCGCCCGAGAACCCCCGGCAGGCGCGGGGGAGAACCATTGGCGGTGGGGTCGGGACAATACGGACCCACTTCAGGTCCCCTCGAGAGGGTATTATGGCCAGGGAAAATATTTGTGCTCTGAAGATGACACTCTCCACGCCGTTAATGGCTCTCACCCCGCGCTGACAATCACACCCACCGCTCCCCTGGCAGTTGTCCGCCGCTCCCCGCTGAATGGGGAAAGCATCCCCCTTTTCTGCGGGCAAGACAATCCCATTGTGTTCACCTACTTGAGAAGAGGGAAAGGTGAATATGAGGGCACCGGGCATTGTAAATTACCAATAAAACACGCACTGAAAGAGCGCCCCTCCAATAAATTAGGAGTCTTTGCTCCCGTTGGGTCACGGCGTCGGGAAAAGGCACATTTGGGCTCGAGGAGGGACAGTTTTATGCAGAAACTGATGCGGCTTGATCTCTTTTTTTCCCCCGACCCTTTTATTACTTGCAAAAAAATTTACTGTTTTCTTAAAAAAGCTGGACCAGTTTTAAGTTCCATGCACTGGCAATATGGTGCAACAGCCCAACCAGATGCATCACACGGGCTGCTGACAACAGCAAAAAGGTGATGCCCTCATGCATTAAATGCCAAGAGCTACTAGAAGGGTTTTTTTAAAAGCACTTCATGTTTTGCTATGCAGAGAGTAGTAAAAAGATGAGCAAGAAGTTCAGCATTTCCAGAGAAATCACAGCCAGGCCATTGACTTTCACTCTTCCCCAAGGACAAAAAAAAACCCCAAACCAAATAAAACTCCTCTTTTCATAGGCAGATCATTATCTGGATTTTGAGTTGAGCATCTTTGGTACAAATCCCACTTGATGAACACATAATAGCCACAATACCCACAATATAAATACAAGGGCAAGACAAGGGCACCCCCTCCTAGCAGCGACCACTTTGTTTTTGTTATCACTCATATCTGTGTTTACTTGGAAAGGCTCCAACAGTTTAGCAGAGTTTCTGGGGGCTTTTGCTTGATCTTCACTCCTTTGGGTTGCCCAAGCCAGAGCAACTTTTTGAGAAGACTACCCCTCCTCCTGCTCTGCAGCCCCAGAAAATCCCTCTTTCAGAACCAACTCTTTGCCAAAACGGTGGCTGATGGTTTGAGTTCCTTCTCAGGAATAAACACCCACCCAGGGGGTCTCAGATTTCCCCTCTAAAGCAGAGCTTCCTCCGGAGAAGAGCCAGCCCTGGAGGGGATAGTGAAGAACATGTTTTTTCTGCTTGGAGCCCCAGCAGAAAAGCAGTCCAGGTTTTATTCCCTAAGGCTGGCAGGCATGGAGCAGAGAGGGAAGCCAAAGGAATTCCTGGTGGCAGCACCAGCACTGCTGGCACTCGATGCACTGAGGAAACTCCTGGTATTTCCAATAAAACACTGCCTGCTGCAGCCCAAATATGTGATTGTGGCAGTGCCATCGTCCTGCTCTGCAGATGGGAGTTGGCCAAGGTCCAGAGAAGTCAACAGAGCAATTTTATCCTTCACAGTGTGATGATGACACATGAGCAGCTTTCAGGAAAGGGATGTGTTCCATTCAGGGCTTGATCTGCCTGAACACTTGCCAGTTGCCCAGAGATGATATTCAGAGAATCACAGAATGGTTTGGGTTGGGAAAGACCTTAAAGCCCACCCAGTGCCACCCTCCTGCCACGGGCAGGGACACCTTCCACCAGCCCAGGTTGCTCCAAGGCTCATCCAACCCGGCCTGGGACACTCCAGGGGTGGGAAGGAGATGACAGGGCTGTGACAGCAGGGGCTGGAGACACAGAGCCCTGAGAGGCAGAGGGGGTTTGATGATTGCACCAAGGCAGAGGGGGTTTGATGATTGCACCGGCTGTTAACCCACAGTGAGTCGGTGTTTGTGCCCCTGGCCAACATCCCTCCAACCTGCAGTGGGCACTCTGCCATCACAGCAGATGGGCCTGAGCAATTGCAGCTCAGAGACTGTGTCTGTCCATCAAAGCTGCTTGTTTGGGGAGCCCTTCCCAGCCTGGAAACACGGCAGCTCTGATGTGCTGTCCAGGCACACAACACCAGCAGCTCTGCAGCTCACCTGCCCGCCAGCAGGCACAGCCCATGAGTCCTTCTCTCTTTTATCCCTGCTGCCCCTCAGCAGGGAATTCCAGCAGTGCAGGGGTGGGGTCGTGCCCACAGTCCCTGTGCCTGGAGCTGTGTGGCCTCCTGGGGACAAGGACAACAACAACCCCCAGAAAGGGGGGAGCCTTCAGCCCTTCTTGCACCTCATCACATCCCCCCAAGAGGTCTGGCACCAAACACCACCCAGGCCAAGGCAGAGGACGTGGGAGTGGAGAGCAGAGCAAGGTCTTCAGTCTCACCAGAGGACAACAGGACTCGACCCTGAGATGCTGCCCTGGGGAGAGAAGATGGGGAGAGGGAGAGTTAAAACCCCCGGATCACAACAAGCCTCTCACAGAGCAGTGTGGGCACCTCCTGCAAGCTGCCCCTGCCCTGCCCAGGCATGGGAACAGCCAGGTGAGCTCTGCCTGACACTCACAGGTTTGCTGCTCAAGCTGCTCTAAGGAAACATCATCCCTTCCTTGAGTTTTCCTCTTTTTTTGTGGCCAAACTTGCAATACCTGCACAGGTATTAGCACCTTGATCTGCTCCACTGCTGGCAAGAAGATGTGGAGCAGAGGGGTGGATGTGCCTTCCAGGAGCAAACACTGATACCACAGGGACATTTGCTGTCTCTCTGGTGCCTTTAATGGCCAGGTGAGAAGGTGCCCTGTGCTCTCCACACCTCCCTGAAAGGAGGTTGTGCCGAGGGCGGAGTTGGTTTCTTCTCCCAGACAACAAGTGACAGGACAAGGGGAAACAGACTCAATGTTCAGGTTGGACAGGAGGAGGAATTTCCTCCTGGAAAGGGTGGTGAGGCCTTGGCAGG
>NW_020897832.1:132559-148750 GCF_003984885.1 Neopelma chrysocephalum | reverse complement strand
GCGGCGGGAAGGCCGCTCTGTCCCGAGGCTGAGCCGCAGCGCCGCAGACCCGACGGGGAGGATGGGATTCCCCCCTTTTGGGAGGCGGAGGGGCGGCGGATCCGACCTTTTAAGAAGGAAAGGTCCCAGCCTTTAAGAAGGAAAATTACCAAGCCCTGGGAAGCAGGAGACGAGCGATGCCGGCGTTTTCCTCCTTCTCGCCCCCGGGCACCGCGGCCCCGGGGGCGACCGCGTTCCCCCTCCGCAGGCCGGGCCCTGCCGGGAGCCGCCGGCCGAGGGGAAGGAGCCGGGGCTTAATTAGTTGTGCTCGTCGTTGCCGTGTTTTCTGCGGCCCCAACAATGCTCCGCGCAGAGCCCTGAGTCAAAAGGCAGAGCGCGGCTCCCCGCGACGCTCCCACACCCCCGACACACGCGAAGTTTGCACGGACGTGTGTCCCCCCTCCCCGTCCCGCTGCTCGCTCCGGGGCTCGGCCCCAGCTCCCCCCCAGTCCCCGGGGTGTCCCCCCGCTCCCCGCGGGCGGGTGCGGGCACCGAGGGCCGGGGGGAGCCCGGGGAGGGTCCCCGGTGGCCAGGCCGGGGCTGGGAGGACACACGCCGGGCTGCGGGCGGCGGGCCCGGCTGTCGCTGGGACAGATTTTCCTAATTGACCTGTTACGGATCATCCCCGCAACCGTTGGGAAACACATTTCCACGCTTCACTTCTTAACGTTTTAAATACATATTTAACGGATGGTTGAGGCTTGCCGGGCCAGCTGGGAAACACACGGGTGTAAAAATAATACAACAAAGGCAGAGGGGCCGGGGGGGAACGGCGGGGAGGGGGCGGCCGGGGGATTTACCCTGGTGGGAGGAAGTCCCGACCCTGTTGCGCGGAGCTGCCGGGGCGAGGGGACGCGCCGGGAGCCGGGCGAGCAGCAGAGGAAGGCGGGAGGCATTTCCGAAGGTCATTTTTTTTGTTTGTTTTTTTGTTAATGTCCTTTACTCTTTCCTTTTCTCTCCTCTCCCCTTCTGGGCTCGCTGAAGGCTCGTCTGGGGGGAGCCTTGGGTGGCCGCTCCCAGCACTTCTCCAGGTTGCTGCGTGGCCGGAGTCGGGGGCTCCGCCGGGAAATTCGCTCGTGGGGAACAGAGTGGTCGAAATGACTCTTTTCTCCTTCTCCCTTCGCTGCACTTAACGGGATTATAACGCCCGGGCCGGGGGCAGGAGGGGACACCCTCCGGGGGCAGCTCCGGCCGCCCGGTGCGTGCGGCTGAGCCTCCCCGGCGGGGCGGGACGGGACGGGGCGCGGGGAAACACCGACGTGCCGGCGGCAGCCGGGGGCTGTTCGGTCCCGTCCCCGTCCCGTCCCGCCCCCCCCAACAGCTGTTCCCGGCGCTGTCATTGTTGCATTTTATTATGGATTTGACAAAAGTCCCTCCCCCCCGCCGGGGTCCCCGCGCCGCTGCCGGCCGTCCCCCCCCCTCCCGTCCGCCCGCCCCGCCGAGCCGGAGCGGCCCCGGTGACATCAGCCGGCCCCCCCCGCCGCCGGCGCGGATTGGCGCAGCCCCCCTCCCGCCCGGTGACATCGTTCCTCCCCGGCGCGGCTATAAAGCGGCCGCGTTGGCCGCCGCAAGGTGCGCGCTTGCTGCCGAGCTCGCCCGTCCCGGCGCGCCCTCCCCGCGGCCGCCCTGCGCACGGTGAGTGCCCCCCGCGCCCGCGACCCCCGGCCCGGCGGAGAGGCGCCGAGGGAGGGACGGGATGGGATGGGACGGGATGGGACGGGACGGGACGGGAGGAGAGGTGCCCCCCCGGCGAGGGGAGGGCGGGCAGCGCGGCCCGTCCCGCCGCTGGAGCCGCTCTCCGGCCCCGCGGACCGGGTTCCCCGACGGGGCGGGCGGGCGGGCGGCGGGGCCGCGGCGAGTCTGGGCGGGCGCTGACGCGGGGCCGCCCGCGGGCTCTCTTCCCCCTCCCCGCAGGCAGAGCCCGGTGCGCGCCGCCGCCCCGCCCGCCGGGCCATGGACTCGGACGCCAGCCTGGTCTCCAGCCGCCCGTCCTCCCCGGAGCCCGATGACCTCTTCCTCACGGCCAGGAATAAAGGCAGCGGCGGGGGCTTCACGGGCGGCACCGTGTCCAGCTCCACGCAGAGCGACTCCCCGCCGGAGCTGAGCGCGGAGCTGCGCAGCGCCATGAGCGCTGCGGGCGTGGTGGTGGTGGACAAGCTGGGCTTCAAGTCCTCGTCGTCGTCCTCCTCCTCGTCCTCCTCTTCCTCCTCCAAGAAGGACAAGAAGCAGATGACGGAGCCGGAGCTGCAGCAGCTGCGGCTGAAGATCAACAGCCGGGAGCGCAAGCGGATGCACGACCTGAACATCGCCATGGACGGGCTGCGGGAGGTGATGCCCTACGCCCACGGCCCGTCGGTGCGCAAGCTCTCCAAGATCGCCACGCTCCTGCTGGCGCGCAACTACATCCTCATGCTCACCAACTCCCTGGAGGAGATGAAGCGCCTGGTCAGCGAGATCTACGGCGGGCACCACGCCGGCTTCCACCCCGCCGCCTGCCCCGGCGGCATGGGCGCCCACTCCGCCCCTCTGCCCGGCCACCCGGCCCACCCGGCCTCGCACCCCGTGCACCACCCCATCCTGCCCCCCGCCGCCGTCTCCAGCGCCTCCCTGCCCGGCTCCGGGCTCTCGGCCGTCAGCTCCATCCGGCCCCCGCACGGGCTCCTCAAGTCGCCCTCGGCCGCCGCCGCCGCCGCCGCCCCGCTGGGCAGCGGCTTCCAGCACTGGGGGGGGATGCCGTGCCCCTGCAGCATGTGCCAGGTGTCGGCCCCGCCGCATCACCACGTCTCCGGCATGGGCACGGCCAGCCTGCCCAGATTAGCCACCGACACCAAATGAGCCCCTCGGCGGGGCCGCCCCGCCGCGCCCGCGCCGCCCCGGCACCCCCAGGACCTACAAACGCTCCCCCCCCCCCCGAAGCCAGCGGGTCCCCCCCGCTCCGCTCCCGGGGCCGGCGGAGGGGCGGCGGGAGGGGACGGAGCCCGGCCCGGGTCTGCCCCTCTCCCCGAACGGCGGGGGAAAGCGCCCCGGTACAAGCAAAGCCCCGCGCATCTCCTCGCTTTTCGATTTTCCGACGTGGCCGGTGACTCCGCCGGGAGGGGAGGGTGGGCCCCGGGCCCGCCGCGAACGGAGGAACCAAAACTGCGGAGGGGCTTTCGCTCGTTTGTTTGTTTGCTCGTTCGTTCCCTCCCCTCTCCCGGGTTCGTTTCTACACGTAGAGCCTTTGGAACCGTTCCTGAGTCACATTCCTGCCCGGAAAGCCCATCTCCGGGGCACCCGGCGCTGGCCGGAGGCAGCGGGGCTCCGGCTGGAAGCGTCGCCGGGAAAGTCAGTTTATTCCCACTTTCCCCGCTCCCCCTCCCGCCCTTTTTTTTTTTTCTCTTGTCGGTTTTCTTTCCGGTTCGGGATTTGTAAATATACCGATAACGACGCGAGTCCGCTCTGCCTGAGCTTTCCGTCCGTGCACTTGTCCTGTGTCAGCCTCATGAGTGAAAAAGGGGTCGTTCTGCCTTGATTTCGTTGGTTTGGGTTCTTGGGGTTTGTTGGGTTGTTTTTCTTTTAAGTGTATAACACGTTTGGTTTGGGTTTTTTTCCGTTCCTGCCACATTTAACAAAGTTTCAAGTCTTTAATGCTCTTTCTGTGTAGGAACTGTCACCCTGTCCGTGTTGCAATACTGAGAACTTGGGCTTGTTTCTGAAATAACAACTTTTCTTATCGCTGCCCCTTGCAGAGATTTTATCATCTGTTTATTTTTGTAAAAAAAAAAAAAAAGAAAAAGAAAAAAAAGTTGCTAAATAATATTTATTACTTGTTTGGTTGCAAAAAAAAAAAAAAGTGATCCACTGTTGAGATTTTAAATAAAAAACAAACGAGCAAAAACCAACAAACAAAAAGCATTTTAAATAAATGTCCTTTTCCTCTTCCTCGCTGTTCCGGGGAGGCGGAGGCAGGTGGGGAAGGGATGGGAACATCTCAGGCGCATCCTTGCCTTTTCCCCAAGTTTTTTGTTAGTTTGCTACGCCGGCTAATGGAAATCGTTTGGGGGTTGGGTTTGGGTTTTTTGTTGTTTTTTTTTTTTCTTCCTCATTTGTTCGCCGCAGATTCAGGGCGGCAAGGGAAAAAAGCGGCTGGTACCGCGTTCGGAACGTGAAAATTTTTGTCCATCGAATCCAGCGCTTGGAAGGGGCTAAATATTAATTAAATATGAATTAAACATTAATTCGGGGAGAGGAAACATTAAACTTGGCGCTGGGGAGTTTGCTGCTCTAAATGGCTCCTGCGCACTTGACCTTCAACCAAACACCCTCCAAACGAGAATCCACGGAAAGGGAAAGGAAAATTATTTGGGGACGACCCCTTTTTTTTTTTTTTCCCCTCCCGAAGTCGCTCGCGTCTCTCGCCCCGGTGTATTTTAGCAGTTCTGGGCAGGTATTTGGGCAGGAAATATTTCGCACGCCCCAAGGAAAGGGCTCCACGCGTGGAGGGTGTGGAGCAGCCTGTGGCTTCCCCTTTCCTGCAGGGAGGAGAAGGGGAACAGCCCAAGGAATCCCGTGTTTTTGAGGAAAAGCAGCTCGGCAGCCCCCGGGGGAGCCGGTCCCTCATCGCTCTCGGGGCTGCGGGTGGGCAGGAGATCCCAAAACCCGCGTCCCTGCCCCAGCAAATCCTTTCCCCTCTCTCTCTCTCTCTCTCTCTAGACCGAGACAAGACAGCTATTTAAAATAACCAGCTGGCTACCTCCGCATAAATACAGAATTATTTATGCATTACCACGGGCCCTGGGGGAGTTTCGAGCGCACAGACACCCGCGGGGGAACGAGAGCGAGTCCGCTCCCGGGGGATTTGGTTTTTGGTGTGTGTGAACCGGGGCGGTCCCGGCGGCCGGGGCGGGTTTGGGGTCCCCGCGGGGAGCGAGGCGGTCCCGGCCCCGCCGCCCCTCCAGGCTCTGCCTTGTGGGGTTCGCTCCATCCTCCTGCGACTCTACAGGAAAGGGAAGCGGGGCTCGGAAAGAGTGTCCCCCCCCACCCCAGCGACTGTAGGAAACAACCCAACCTCGCCCGACCCCCGGAGGGAATCCCCCCTCCCCAGCAAAACCCCTGTGGCGACGGCAGGGACGAAGCCCCGGGGACCAAGGACGAGCATCGCCGATCGCCCAGGAGCCTTCTCCCACCCCGGGTGCCCCTCAGGGTGCCAGCTCTGTGCCGGTTCGCGGCTTTGAAGGCGATCCTCGCAGCACGAACCCCCCCCGCTCCCGATTTCTCCCGCGGTGGGGAGGGGAGGAAGGCGGGCGGGGGGGGAGGGCTGACAACCAGGTGTCCGCCAGCGCCCTGGGACGGTCCCCGCGACGGGAACCCTTCTGCCAGGCTCTGCTGCCAGCCAAGGGCTGGGCGGGGGGCAAAGACCACCTCGGCACCCCCCTCCCCGCTCCTCGCCGAGCCCGCGGCAGTCCGGGGGTGCCGAACGCCGCTGGGACGGGGATGGGGAGCTCCCGCCAGGCCGGAGCCGAGGGGATGGAGCTGCCCTGCCCCGGTTGGGCTCCCGGAGCCCCCCCATGCAGGGAGGCCGCAATAAGCAGAGCAGCTTTCCCAATTAGCGGCGCTCGGCGAGGGAGCGCTGCTGCGGAAGAAGGGGCAGGAGCAGGTGAGAATTAGAGGGAGCATCATTAGGAGCTGCTCTTTGTCTCTATTAAAGGCAATAATTAGCGCCCTGACAGATGCAAAAGTCGGCAGCGGCCAGAAGCTGGTAAATCCTGCTCGTCTGCCTGCCCGGCTCCCACCCGGAGGGCCTTTCCTTGCGCTAACAGGTGGTCCCGGGGATCCTCGACGGGCGGCACCGCCCCGGGAGGGCGGAGGGCTGGGGGGAACCGTGGGGATCCCGCTTTCCTGCGGGGGCGTTTCAGCCCCGCCGGTGGCAGAAGCAGAGAGGGCATCACCCCCCGCCCCGCTGCCCGGCGGGTCGAGGCTCCGCATCCTCCCCTGGAGCCCCGGGGCTGTGCCGGTCCCTCGGCCGGGCCGCCAGCTGTGCCCCCCCGGCCCCTCCCCAGGGGCTACCTGTAAATGGGATCAGCCGTCCCGCGGGGCCCTCCCGCCCGCCCTGCTCCCCATATGCTGCCCCGATGCTGCCCCGATGCTCCCCCGCTCCCGGGAGGGCCCGCGGGGCTCCCCCGACGGCACCGCCCGCAGTGAACCCGCGGCTCCGGCCGGCTCGGGTTACGGGCAGGGAGGGGGCACATCTGCTCAGCGCACACGGGGGGCTCTGCCGGGGGTCACCCGTGACTCAGCCGGGCCAGGAGGAACCCGCAGGCAGCCCCCGGCCCTTCCTGCGGCCCGAGTAGCCACCCTAATTCTTAGTGCCCCGCTGATCCCCGTTCCTCTGAATTTAAACTTGTTTTTCGTGCGAGCCACACAGACCCTTATCTTCACCCTCCTCCTGCTGTTTTTCAGGTATGTCGGAGTCCATCACTACCTGTCCCGACAGGAGGAGGAAGCTCGTCCCGGCTCTGAGCCGGCTCCTTCCTATGGCCCCACTCACCCCCTCACTCCTCCCCTTTCTCCTTCCCTAACCTCCTTCCCACTTTCCCTTCTCTTTCCCTCCTTCCCCACTTCCCCTTTCTCTCTTCTATTTTCCTCCTCATCTTCAGGCACAGAATGTGCAGAGAGGAGCAGCCAGGAACTGCAGGACAGGGAGTGATGGGTTCAGACTGAAAACCGGGAAATTCAGGTTCGATGTATGGAACACCCGGGAGGGGGGGGAGGCCCTGGCCCAGGTTGCCCAGAGAAGCTGTGGCTGCCCCTGGATCCCTGGAAGTGTCCAAGGCCAGGTTGGACGGGGCTTGGAGCAACCTGGGCTGGTGGAAGGTGTCCCTGCCCATGGCAGGGGGTGGCACTGGATGGGCTTTGAGGTCCCTCCCAACCCAAACCATTCCATGATTCTCTCAGCACATTTCAGGCAGAAACTGGAAAGCATCAAGGAAGCCCAGGGGGCTTTTCCTCCTCGAGGGGAGGAAAGGTTGCCCATGGCAGAGCACATAAGCAGCTCCTCCACCTTTATCCCCTGCTGTTCTTGCCTCGTTTCAGAGGGAATTTCTTCAGCCTCTGCCTAGTGAATTTAAACCAAGTAACCCAAAATCTGCTGCAAAACCCTGACTGAGGCATTTCTCTTCCTCGGGGAGGTACCAGGGCACCAGCTCTTCTTGCTGCCCAGTTCAGTCCCGTGGGATGGGATCTGCCAGAGCCCCTGGGTGGGATTGCAGGTTCCCTTCCTCTTCATGGGAGTGAATGTTGAGAGTGAGCACCCAAATCCCCCTCAAGAGCTTTCTAACATCAGCCTTCCACAGAAAAACTTGGTTCTCCTTTAGCTACAAACCTCTCCCCAGTAATACAAACCTGGGTGGGCTCAGGGCAGGACCCCCTGGCAGGGGGAGCTTACACACATCTGCAGAAGCTGGAGACAGAAAATACTCATTTTTTCACCTTAAAAGCCTCATCCCACTGATATTCTGGGCCAAACTCCCCCTGGACATCCCTGCAATGTCCCCGTGTCAGACTCAGGGGCTGGATGTGGGAACTGGGGTGTCATTCCAGAGACAGGAGCTGTGGCACAGCCCTGGGATGCACAACCCTGGGGTGCTGTTTTACCCTTGGAAAACGGGGCTGGATTTCACACTTCCAGGGGTGAAAGACTGAAGTGCCACATCCTGTGTGAGCCGTGCCCTGGAGGATGGTCCACAGGGCACTGGTTTGACAGGAGCCAAACAGCCTCTGGTGCTGCCAGCAGCTCTCACTTGGTGTTGCAAACCAGTTCTTGCAGCAGAGCTCTGATTTTTCTGTGTTGGGGGTGGTGTTTCCACCTCTGGGTGGGACAGGGAGCTCCAAGCCTGGGACTCAGCATCACCCAGGTCATTCCTGAATGCTCAGGCTGAGCTGAGGGCCAGATTTACAGGAGAGTTACTCCAGAATCCCAGAATAGTTGGGGCTGGAAGGGACCTCTGCAGATCCCCCAGTCCAACCCCCTGCCCAGGCAGGGTCACCTGGAGCAGGTGACACAGGAATGTGTCCAGAGAACGACTTCACAGCCTCCCTGGGCAGCTGTTCCAGGCTCTGCCACCTCCACGGGAAGAAGTTCTTCCTCATGTTGAGGTGGAACTTGTTGTGTTTTAGTTTTTGGCCATTGCTGCTCATCCTGTCACTGGCACCACTGAGCAGAGTCTGGCACCATCCTTCTCCCACCAGGATCTCTGCAAACACTCAGCACCCAAACCCCAGCCCTGAAAACCTGGTTGCCCACGTAGGGTTTGAGATGGGAAGGGAGGTTTTCCCAAAGCCTGGCTCCAGTCCCTTCCCAAACTTCCAGGCAGGCAGGTGGGGGTTCAGAGCAACCCCTGGGCACGGGCTGCCACCTCTCTGGGCTTCACAGCATCACCCAAACTGAATTTTCAATTTAATAATATTTAAATACTTCTACTGAAAATTAAGAGGAGACAGTAACTCCAATGATGGCAACAGGGACATGAGCCTGTGTCAGCCCCACCTCTGCAAAAGGCCAGGAAGTATTAAAATCCATCCTGGTTTGCTGTTAGAACACCCAAAGTTTGCTCCATTAGAAAGAATCCAGCCTTAAATAATGGATGGACAAGGAAACTACAGTATTACATTGAAAACTTTCCTTAGTGGAACCCATCTAAAAACCTCTCTCGAGGGAGTGAGGTCTAAATACTTTAAAAAAAAAAGAAGTATTGCAATTGCCCAATTTTTAAACTTGTAAAGACGTGGGGTTTACATTATCAGGCAATCCAAAGTATAAACACCTTCCACACAGGGATATAGAGACAAACTCTCTTCAGTATCAGAAGTGAGGAGAATCTTCCACGAAATTTCATGAAGTCTTCATAAGACTAAATTATAATTATGGTAAGTTATTATCCTAAGTTATGATGAGGAAAAAAGGGGGCTCATTAAGAAAAAGTATATAAAAATGTCTTGGCACTTCTGCCTGGAAAAGCATTGTCTTGTAAAATTTATTAGAATAAGGAGCATCTTTAGCAAATCATTCATTCAAGACCTATTTCTTGACAAGAAAATAAGCACATGAATGCCAGTCCCAGTCAACACATCAGGGATAAACTGGTTACAAATATGGATCATTAATTGATGGCAGTGATGTTTTATTCATCTGGAAAACTGGGAACTCAGGCTGAGCTTTAACAAGCGCCAGGAAAATACTCTGTTTTTTAATAAACCTCTCCAAAGTGCCAGACCTGGTGGGATTTTTGGGGAGGTGGATTCCAGGATCCCTGTGGGTCCCTCCCAGCCCAGGACATTCCCTGGTTCTGTGACTCCACTCCCCGGTTCAGCCTCCCAAAGCCCCAAACTTACCCCGTGGCTTCTCCCCCCAAAAGATGGATGTAAATGCAAAAGAGTGTTTCCCCTTTTCCATTCATCCCCATTCTTGGGATTAGCTTTAGAAGTTTTGTTCTGCCATTTATCTTCACTTGTTGGAGATGTCTTGACAAACTCCTGAGAATTAATTTCCCATCAGCTTTTTGCCCGCTCCCCTTGAACTGGCAGGTCAGATCCCACCATATGCATTAGAAGGGGGTTATCTGGATGGGCCACCCGGGTCCTTTGTCCCCCGTCCTGCCCGGCCCTGGCCCAGCAGGGCACCAGTGTCATGCACATGGGGGGATCAGAGTCCTCTGCTCATCCCCTGCCTCTCATCAATCATCGCATCCCGCTGCCAAACCCCACACAATCGGGCCCGGCCCAGGCACGGGGTGTTCCCTGCGAGTCAGGAGCGTGCCTTTTACTTTAATATATTCCCAATGTTGATCCTATTAGCGGGGAAAAATCAATCAATCACTGTCAGCAAACATCCCCAGCCCGCAGATTGATCACAGTGTCAGGATTGTTGGAGGATCCTGCAGATGCAGAAGGCATTTGTTAAATGCTATTTTCAGAAAGACATATACATATATGTATAAGACACATTTATACACCTCTTTGTCTGCTTGAAAAAAAGAAAAAAAACCCAGAAAAACACACGGTTCCTTTTTTTTTTTGGTGTGGATTTGGTTGTGCTACAAAAGCAGTCCCAGCGTTTGTCACTTTTACAAGAAAAATCCTTTTGAGTAGAAAATTAGCAGAGTTTTGGGAGGGGAGGGATCTTGTTTTGTTCCTCCTGAGGGACCCCAGCAAGGTTTGGCTCTCAAACCATTGCACAGGGGGTGGAGGGGGAGAGAAGCTGCACTGAGAGAAAAAGTGGATGGGCTCTTGAGAGATCTTCTCTAACCTGCCCAGAGCGTGGCTGCCACATCCCTGGGAGTGTCCCAGGCCAGCTTGGACGGGGCTTGGAGCAACCTGGGCTGGTGGAAGGTGTCCCTGCCCATGGCAGGGGATGGGATGGAGCTTTAAGGTCTCTCCCAACCCAAACTATTTCATGATTTTATATATGTCAGAGCTGAGGCTGAGTACCCACAGCCCCTTCCCCGTGCTCACTGGGATGGTTTTGGTTTCCCTGCAGGGTCTGTGTCTCTGCCAGGCCCCAGCAGAGGTGCTGTGAGGAGGAATTTGCCCCCTCAGGACCCTCCCTGCCTGTTCCTCACTGTCCAGGATGAGCAGTTCCAGCCACCCAAGGCTGAGCTTTCCTGAGCCCTACACCAGCATTCCCTCAAATCAGGGTGTGAAAGTGGCTCAGGGAATCTCCTGTTCCCTGTAAGGCATCCTGGGAATCCTGCAGGGCGAGGTGCTCCATGCCAGGCTGGTCTGTGTGGTGGAGGGACAGCCTGGTGTGACCTGGGGACCACAAGCAGGGAGCCCCAGCACGTCTCTGGTCAGTCTTCCCTGTTAGCAGCAGCCCCCAGGGCTCTCTAAGGGGTTAAAGTAGGGAAAAAAGTGGGTTAAAATATGGAATCAGCCCCCCAGGGACTGACCCTGTCCTGGCTCTTGGCTGTGCTGAAGGTAGAGCTGGAAGGGATGGACTTTCCCCAGGCATGTCCCTCACACATCCCAGTGTGCCAGGAACAGGACAACGCTCTCAGGGATGGGGGGATTGTTGGGGTGTCTGTGCAGGGCCAGGAGCTGGACTGGATGATCCCCGTGGGTCCCTTCCAGCACGGGATATTCTCTGATTCCACGATTCTGTGAATGGTTTATTGCTCCCTAACCTGGTCTGTGGGAATCACCCCAAATCACAGAGCTCTCCCCACCTGCAGGCTCTGCTCATGTCACTGCTGCAAATTTAATTAGATATTAAATGGTAGAAATGTAGAAAAAGCGTCAAAGTGCCTTAAATGGGAATGGAGCTCTGGTGGGAAGGGGAACAGGCTGCAGTGCCCCAGGCAGCTTTTACACTGCTCCGAGTGCTTGGAAGTGCTGGGGCAGGAAGAAGGAAGCAGCAGCCACCTAAAGGTGCTCCCAGGAGAAGCTGCACCAGATCAGGACTCACCCCTGGGTGCTGCCAGAGCACCAGATGAGCTCACAGACCTTGGCAGGAGCAGGAGACAACCCCCAAAGCCATCCAGCAGCAGGGCCACCACCTCTGGCCTGCAAAAATACAAAAACCTGGTGTGGAAGAGGGGAGATGGGAGACAGGGAGACACAAATCCACGGCAGACGTGTCCTGCAGGAGGGAGAAATCACTCCTGAGTTGGGGATCTGAAGAGCAGGGTTTGCCTGAGACAACACCACAAACACACAATGAGAATTCGTTTCTTCTTTCAGGTCTGTTGGCAAAATCCTCCGCAGCTTCATCACCAAACCTGTCCCTGATCCTGCCCAAACCCACCCTTCTGGAAAAAAAATGATATTAGCTGAAATCCACCCGGTCCTACAGAGGCCTGGGAGTAAATGAACTTTTAACGCATTGAAAACATATTCATTATAATGTATAAAGAGGCAATTTTCATTTTGTTTGTGTTCTTAAGAGTGTGACAGCGTCTTGTTTGCGACTGCCCCTGGGTATAAGCCAGCATTGTGCGACTTAATTAGATATTCGCCGTGCTAGTGTGAGGGACATATGTCTATTCACTGTAACAAACATCGAGAGTCTGCCACATGCTTTCATGTCCCTGCTACGTCGGGATAAAGGCAGAGCAAGTGCAAGCTCTCCCAAGGACCTGTGGCCCCAAACAGCTTGAACACAACGCGCGGCCAATTCAGCGATTGGTTACAGTTTATTAACAGCCCATAAACTCCTCATCTGCTCGCGGGGCTTTCACCTGCAACTGCCCGAGAGAGGCTCCGCAGGCGTGGGAAGGCTCCGGTCCTGCTTCCCCCCCTTCGGCCTGGCAGTGCCCGGGTTATGCGGGGGGTGGAGGTGACCCCAAAGCTGAGAAGCAGGAGCTGGATGCTGGAAGCTGGGGCTGCCTCGTCCCCGCGGCTCAGGAGCCTCCAGTGACACCCCGAGCTGCCCGGGTTTCCAAATCCCAGCCCAGGTTTCCAAATCCCAGCCCGAGCACCGCCAGCATCACTCAGACCCCACCTCTTGCCAAAGCCTCATTTGGGCAAAGTGCAGGGATTTAAGAGGGCGGGTCAGGTCAGTCAGTGAAGGATTCCTGGCTGGAGGCGGTGGTGGAGCTTCAGAAGTGAGGTTTGAGGACAGAGCAGGGGGAAAATGGAACATGCTGGCCATCCCTGGAAGTGTCCAAGGCCGGGTTGGATGGGGCTTGGAGCAACCTGGGCTGGTGGGAAGTGTCCGTGCCCGTGGAAGGGGATGGGACAAGATGATCCTTAAGGTCCCTTTTAACCCAAACCCTTGTGTGATTCTGTGGAAATGGTGTTTCCCCACATTCTGTCCAAGCACCTGAACATCTGCAGATACCACTAAATACTTCAGGGAAAATCAGTCTTAGCCTTCACTGTGTGTCCCACACAGGCAGCACAGCCCCACCAGAACACCCAGGAGGCACATCCAAAAATCCAGCCCTGCATTCCCCTTCCAGCACCTCAGCAGCTTCATTTCCTGTGGTACCATGTGCTGGGAGCTT
The DNA here is from genome assembly GCF_003984885.1 of Neopelma chrysocephalum. Classification (NCBI taxonomy): domain Eukaryota; kingdom Metazoa; phylum Chordata; class Aves; order Passeriformes; family Pipridae; genus Neopelma; species Neopelma chrysocephalum. The sequence continues at coordinate 135,734 of NW_020897832.1, read as the reverse complement.
CATCCAAAAGCAGATCGTGCCAAGCCTCCCCAGCCACGCCTTCCCATGGACCCAGAACAAGATCTCATCCCCTGGAAGGTGGGTGGGGAGGGATATCAGCCCCACATCCCACCAGGGGCCTGGCTGGGAAAATTGGGTGGGATAATTAGTGGGATTAAAGACCTGCTTTCCTGCAGCAGACTCAGAGTCTGGATCCAGCAGCTCAGAGCAGGTAGAAACAAACCCCAGGGGTGTGTTTTTTCCTGTCAGGTTCCCGGTGCTGCTGCCCAGCACTTGGCTGATCTTCACTGGCACGGAGGGACAGGGCCCCTGGCAGCATCTGGGCAGCTCTGCCCACACCAGGGGCACCTCTGCCCACCACGTGGGCACCTCTGCCCACCCCACAGGCACAGCCAAGCCACGCAGGAACCACCACAGGCCAGCTAAGGGACAATTCCCAGCTAAGGGACAGTTCCCAGCTGAGGGACAGTTCCCAGCCTGCCTGCTGGCAGCAGCTTGGATTTCTGCCATCCCAGCAGTGCTGGGCAGTGAGAGACAGAGAAAACCCTGCTGGCAGCGACCATCCTGGGAATACTGCCTTGGACAAACCCTTTCCAAGGTGGGTGTTACTCAACCGAGCTCGTGGCAGGATTTAAATAATAGTTTTGTCACTAAAACAATACTTCTGTATTATTTTAAAGAGCAGGGACACCTTCCACCAGCCCAGGTTGCTCCAAGCCCCCTCCAACCCGGCTTTGGACAATTCCAGGGATGAGGCAGCTGCAGCTTCTCTGGGCAACCTGTGCCAAGGCATCACCACCCTCACAGGGAAGGATTTCTCACCCATATCCCATCTAACTCTGCCCTCTGGCAGTGGGAAGCCATTCCCTGTGTCCTGTCCCTCCAGGCCCTTGTCCAAAGTCTCTCCTTGCAGAGTCCCTTCAGGCCCCAGAAGGCCATAACCAGGTCACCCCCGAGCCTTCTCAGGTCCAGGAGCTCTGGGAAGCTGAGCATTCACACAGCCAAGTGAAGGTTTGGATGGACACTGATGGTTTTAATGCCATTTTAGCACTTTGGAAGTGCTCAAGCAGGAGCAGCTGAGCAGAGCAGATCAGGGAGTGCCCAAGGGAATCGCTGCTCTGGGTGCTGTGTGAGCAGAGGCAAAGGGACGGGGTCTTTATCTGTGTTTTTGTCCCCTGCTCCCGCTCTCAGAACCCCTCCCACTGCAGACATCCCTGCGGAGAGGCCAAACCCTTCTTCCAGGTTTGCTCGTCCGGGAAACAAAACTGTTGTGTTTGTCCCGACAAAGGAACGTGCGAGGCGGGTCAGACGGCGAGTTAACTCCCACCGCCCCCGGCCCGGGAACACCCGGCCCACCCTCGGCTGAGCATCCCCCCGGAGCACCGGGGAGGGGATTCCTCCCGACGGGGAGCGGTGTCGGGGCGGATCCCGGCCCCCCCGGCCGCTCTGGATGCAGGGGGAGCTCTCGTGGGGCTCCTGCCACGCCGTCCTGGCTTTTGTTCGCCGGGCACGGCGACCATCTGGAGAAAGCGAGCCGCGGGAGCATCCCCGCTCCAGCCGGCTCCCGCACGCTTCCCGCGGCGGGGAATCCACCGGCGGCCGGGGAGGAGGGCCCGGACACGCCGCTGCTGCCGCGCACAAGGACGGGGACGGCTCCGGCCCAGCGGGCCACCGAGGAGCCCCCCGGCACCGGGCCCGCCCCGGGCCATCGCGCCCCGGCATCGACGGACGGCATCTGCCGCGGCTCGGCGGGGCTCGGGACACACGGGAGGCTCTCAGACCTGCTGGTACATGAGGAGGGGCTGGCACCTCACGGGGACAGCTCCGAGCCCCCAGTTGTGTCCCTGCACAGCTGTGTGCTGGTGACCGCGGGGCTGACGGGTGCAGCGATCCGGCATCGCTCTGGCATCGATCCAGCATCGATTCAGCATTGATCCGGCATTGATTCAGCACATATCCAGAATCACAGAATGATTTAGGTTGGAAAAGACCTCCAAGACCATCGAGTCCACCCACAGGGCACGGGCAGGGCGATGCTCGGCACACCCGGGAGGCTCTCACAGTCACACAGCACGGGCAGGGCTCTCACAGTCACACAGCACGGGCAGGGCGATGCTGGGCACACACCCGCGGCTCTCACAGTCACCCAGCACGGGCACAGAGCCCGCAGTGGGAGCTGCCCTTCCCCGCTCCCGCTGTGCCCCCTCTCCCGCAGCGCCCCACCCTCGCTGCGCATCCCGCCCCGGGCGTGCAGTGAGCTGAAAAATTCAGAGCGGGCTTAAAAATTCGGAGTGACTTTCATCTCACTCCTGAGGTGATTATGGGGTTGTTTGTGGGTGAGGTGTGCTTTGCACAGCTTTGCCTGCACAGAAGTAAGTCAGACTGGCCGTGCTGATGCCTCTGCTTGTGTTCTCCAGAGGCTCCTGAGGCAGGAGGTGTTTGGTGAAGGAAGGTGTGTCCAGACCAGGATGGATGGGCAGGTTTTCCACCACAACAGCACCTCTGTATCCAAACACACCCTGGCCTCGCTGTTAATCCTCTGAGAGCATTAACAGGCTGGTTAATGGAAAGGGAAGGAGGGACATTATCAAAAGGAGTCTGTCACAGTGTCACCTGCAGCAGCACAAGGCTGGTCATTCCCACTGTTTGGTGTGTTCACTCTCCCTGTTTGGCCAAATCTTCTTCACCAAAAAGGCACAGGAATCATTTCACTGACTCTTTTCCACAGCAAGGGCTGTGGTGCCTGCATTGCTTCTCCTTGCTGTTCCTCCAGTGGGATTCCCAAAAGGGCCTTCACTTCCTCACACCCCCCAATGACCACGTGTGGGATGGATGTACAGGGGGATTTGGGTGTCATTCCACTCAGCAGCAAAACCTAAGCAACCTAGGGAGCTAAATCCTATTTAACAAACTGCCTTGAGCATTTAAGGTTCTTCCTTGCTGATTTGCAGACCCTGAACCAGTCAGAGCTGCAAAGTGCAGCTCCACAGTGATCACACCAACCTGCCCTGGGAATTCCTTACTCAGCATCAACTCACTGTTGTGGACAAGCCTTTATGTCCCACACACAGAATCACAGAATGCAGGAATCCCTGAGGTTGGAAAAGCCCTCCCAGCCCATGGATCCACCCTGTGCCCCATCCCCACCTTGTCCCCCAGCCCAGAGCACTGAGTG
>NW_020897832.1:125866-132159 GCF_003984885.1 Neopelma chrysocephalum | reverse complement strand
CCCAGCTCCCTCAGCCCCTCCTGCTGCTCCAGCCCCTTCCCAGCTCCACTCCCTTCCCTGCACACGCTCCAGCCCCTCCGTGTCTCTCTTCCATCAGGGCCCAGAACTGGACACAAAACACCTTTTCTTGCTCTCCACCTGAGCCACCCACCCTTCTGCCCCCCGGGGAAGTGCCACCTGGGCAGCACATTTTTCAAACTGACAAAACCAGACGGATAAAGGTGTTTTTACCCTGATTTAGGAGTAACCAAGCCCTTACTCTGTACCACATGCAACTTGTGCTTCACTTTAACAGGTTCCTCTGTGCTGTGCCAGCTCCACAGGGCAGGCTGGGATTTTCCAAGGTGTCTAAGGGAGGCAAAGAGCCAGGCTGTGTTTAATTGCTGCGGGATCTGAGTGTCTAATCCTCTCCAGGTTCCTCTGGCAGTCCCATCTCTGGTACCTCTGCACGCAGTGGCCTCGTGCCCTGGCTGTCAGGCTCTGCAGAGATGAAAAGAACTGGCACCGTGGCTCTGCATCCTCTGGGCTGGGCCGGATCCCAGACTCCCCCGTTACCTTTTGGCATCTGGGATGGCTCCGAGTCCTTTCTCTGCAGAAAGGAGGGTTCTGCTTCCTCCGGGCAGCGAGGAGGCCGTGCCAGCAGAAAGCAGCCCAGGTGAAGGGGGAACAGAGCCCCTCTGTGCTCCCATAAAGGGGCAGAGGCCCTTTGTGTCCCGTCGCCTCCTGTTTTCGCAGGTGCTCGAGGAACTTGGCCCAGGAGCCCGCCCGCCACATCCATTACCTTTTGGACGCCTCTAATTAATCATTCATCCCTTTCTGGGCAGGGAGAATGGGAGCCGAGCCCTGGCTGCCTCCCCGCAGCCCGTCGGGCCGGTTTGTTCCCTTTCAGCCCCGCTCTTCCTGCCGCTTTCTGCCCCCTCAATGGGCAGGGAGCGAAACCGGATGGCTGGACCGAGCGCGGGGAAATGACTTCAGAGCCACCTTTGTTCCCCCTCGGCCCCCGTGCCCGCTCTTGGCCGTGTGTCGTTGTGAAAGGGCCCCTTTGGAGCCGCCGGGACACCCGATGAGCGCCGGAGCCCCGGCCGGGAGCGCTCCCATGTCCCGGGGCCGGGGGAGAGGCTGCGCCCGCTGCCAAACTCCGCGCGGGCCCCGCCGACCGTGACATCGCGCTTTGTGCTGGGAATTAGGCACAGCCTTCCCGGCAAATTGTCCCTTTGGATCGGGCCGGTGTAAGCCCTTCTACGGCGCTTGGCTCCGGCTGCTGACTCCGGAGAGCCTCCAAGAGCATCCCTGGCTCTCGTGAGGGAAGCCAAGGCTCTGAAAGGGGTGCCGTGATTTCACAGCTCCCCGGCGTGACTTCGCCGCGGGAAAGGCCAGATATTATTTTGCGCTCATTTTCTGTCATGTAACGTTGTTAAAATGAGCATTTGATTGCTCATTTCAAGCTGTTTGACAAAGAAAAAAACCCCTCTAACTTTGTTGTCCTCATTTATTTTCGGTGAGTTAAAGCTGTGGTTAACTATACATTTTGCATTAAGGTGCTTTGGGGTGACAGATTGCAGCCAGCTGACACAAGGTGAGATATTTGTGCTTCTGTTTTTCGTGTGTGTTTTTTACCGAAGCATCCCAAGAAGCTACTGATGCCTCCAGTAAAAAATAAATATTCGCTGAACAGAACTTTTTAAAACTGAGATTTGAGTTTGGTTTCCGAGTGGCTGCATTGAAGCAATAACTGTGTTTGAATTAGAAATTGCTCTGTCCATCCTTTGCACAGCTCCTGTGCACGTGGAAAATGGATTATTAGTCTGACAACAGGAGGAAAACCAAGAAATCACCACAACTCCCACATACATCACCCTCTTAAACCCCCCCCTAGAGCGTGTCAGCTCAGGGATGTGCTCATCCTGCTGAATTCCCCCCTGTTCCCCAGCACAGCAGAGCAGATCTGAGCTCAGGCATCGAGTCAGGGGTGTGTGTGTGGCTCTGTGATGTGTGTGGGTGTCCCAGACCCGCCGTGGTCCCGGCAGGGCGAGGGGGGAGCAGAGTCCCTTCAGCAGCAGCTGTGAGCGGCCCCCCAAAAGCAGAGGGGCCCCCTCGGGGGGGGTGTCCCTGCTGGCAGGACCCCGGGGGCTGGAGCTGGAGCCTGGCTGGGTCACAGCTTTCCGAGCAGCCAGAGAACACCGGGCAGGAGCCGAGCGATGAATGGGAGCAGCCGGTGCCGCTTCCTCCCGGGGTGTCGATCCCCCCTCTCCCCCCGCGCTAATTTGCCCGTTCCTTGCCTATTTTTCCCCCCTTCTGCCTTCTGTCTGGTGGGGTGGCCAATTCCTTCACCCACCACAAACGGCTTTCTCTGCAGCGATCGGGAGGTGACTGGCACACAAAGAGGGGCCAGGCCCGGCCCGGCGGTGCCAAGTCTGTGCCGGCGGGAGCGGCTGCGTGCCCGCGGCCACCCCGTGCCAGGAGCTGCCAGGGAGGGAGGCTCACAGGGGACCCCTGCTCTCTTTTGGAGGGGTTTTTCTCGCCTTTCTTTCATTCATTGTTTCCCTTCCTCTCGGGGAGCTGGGAAATGATGCAGAGAAAGGGAAGGGATGGTGGCGACCAGGATTGAACTCTCGCAACAATGACTCAAACCTTTTGGGTTTTAATGTATTTCTTTTTCTTTTTTTCCAGGGATGAAAAATACCCTTCCAGGAGGGGAAAAAAAGACCCCAAAACAATCAAAAGCCTGCAATGCAGCAGGAGTTGGACTTCAATGATCCTTGGGGTGCCTTCCAACTCAGGATATTCTGTGATTCCATGAAGTCTAAGCAGTAATTTTTCAGCTTTGAGCTGTAGAATCATAGAATCACAGAATCTTCAAAGTTGGAAGAGACCTTTAAGACCATCAAGTCCAACTGTCAACCCAGCACTTCCACTGTAAAATACCACAGCACCTGTGCTCCTCTAATTCCCTGGGAGAAGAAGGAAAATTGGTGTGTGCATGCCCAGAGTTCTTCTCCCAGAGCAGGAGACCCCAGTCCCTGCCTGGGACTCCCAGGGTGCTGCTGAGGGAGAACTGGATGTGAACAGGGTGTGAAACAGAGAAATATGAAAAGAGGATGAGGAAAGACCCAAAATCTTCACCCTCTCTCCGGCTTCACTTGGGACAAGAAGGGAAAAGCTCCCATTTCTCCACAGATCCTGGTACCACTTCCTCTGACCAGGAACCCCCAAAAGGGAAGAGTTTGTTCCGTGCAAGGTTCTCTCTCGTACCAATGCCCTCCTTTTCCTGCCAGAGGGAGGTTTCCCCCGTGGTGGACAGTTTGTCCAGATGGACAGTTTGTCCCTGGGCGGGTGGAAGGTGTCCCTGCCCATGGCAGGGAGTTGGAACTGGGTGGTCTTTAAGGTCCTTCCCAACACAAACAAAATCCCGTGATTCTGTGAAAAAGAGCATCCCTGGGAACTTCCATCCCAGCAACTTCCAGGGGAGAAGATTCTCCTCGTGTTTTCTCTCCTCTGCAGGATGTTTATTGGTTTTTCCTCTGCATTAAATTTCTGCACAGGTTTTGGTGAGGAGCCCCAGGAGAACGTGCAGTATGTTCCTGTTTGCAAAACAAGTGCTGAACAGTGGGAGCACAACTCCCTGGAGCCCCAGCCCTGCTCTCCCTCTGCCTCCTGGAGTGGCAGGGAAGTTTCTCTTCATGGGTTTTGTCACTTCAGCCACCAGTAAAAGTGCTTCTGAGGGAGGAGTCTCCAATTTACTGTTTACCGGAGCAGGAGGGATTTTTGGAAGAGGGGAAGGGGTGCTGAGGGCTGCCCCTGACAGTCCCTCACCTGTGTGTTTTTCCGGATTCATTGACGGCTCTGTTCTCAGCAGCACTGGCAACGCATTTGCTTCTCAGAAGGATTTTGTGTGTTGTGAGGCTGCAGGTGAAACGATCTCCCTTTGGTTTAAACTGCCAGGCAGGAGCACTTGGGAGAGTCCTTCAAACCCACCCGTGTGCATCTCCCTCTGGACACCCCAACAATCCCTGAGAGTGTTGTCCAAACCCTCCTGGAGCTCTGGCAGCCTTGGGGCCGTGCCCACTGCCCTGGGGAGCCTGGTCAGTGCCCAACCACCCTCTGGGGGAGGAACCTTGTCCTGAGATCCACCCTGACCCTGCCCCGAGCTCTGCCCTGGGGCTCCTCTGCTCCAGCTGCACCAGCCAAGTGCCCTCAGCTGCTCCTCCTCCTCTTTTTGTCAGCCTTAACCCTGTAATATTTAATGTTCTGTAATAAACATTAACATTTAGCTGCTGAATGTGCAGTGCCTGGCACTGTCAGCTGGCAGGAGGGTGTCCCACCATCAGCTCCTGCACTGGGCAGGGAGAGCAGGGGGAGAGCTCAGCTGGGACTTGCCAGGGGATGGCAGCAGGATCAGAGGGGTGTTGCTCTGCATTTGAATCCGTGAGGATAAATAAAGGTAGTCCTGGAGGCCTGGAGGGAAAGGAGGGATCCTCCAGGAACAGCCTGGAGCCCAAACAGCTCCACACGTCGTGCAGCGATGCTGGAAAAGAACCGGTGACTTTGTCCCGTGCCCTGAATGGAGCTCCAAGGCCAGTCCAGATGGTTATTGTACGACTTGGGTGGTGGCAGGATGCGAGATGCAGGTTGGGCAGCTTGAACAAGTCCGGGGGAAGCCTTGCCAGGCATTCAGGGGCTGCCTGGGCGCATTTGATATGGGCAGGACATCGCCGGGCTCGGGAGGCTCCGGGTGCTTTCAGAGCTGTGCACACATTACAGCACTCCCAGGAATAAAAGGCCTGGGAGCTGATCTGGAGGCTTTTGCTGCAATAGGAGTAAAAGGCTCCGGGGACACAGCCTGTGAATTTTAAAATGAAAGGCAGCTCTTCAAAGCCCAGCTCAGGGGGAGCCTCTCTCCTGCCATCGTGTTCCTGCCCAGGTCTCACAGCCCCTCCTGCACCAACAGGTGCTGCTGGTCACAGTTCTCCACTTCAACAGCAAAACCACCCCTGGGTTTTATTATGAAAACATTGCAAATATTATTATTATTATTATTATTATTATTATTATTATTATTATTTCATTCTTCATCATGGCCGGGCTTCGCGAACAAAGATTTGGGAAGGGCTCTACCCACGTTTGTTGCAAGAATTATTATTATTATTATTATTATTATTATTATTATTATTAACAAGATAAAACTGTTGCATATTTTGCATGCAAGGATTTCAAAGTCCTTTTAAAGTCGCCATCATTTTATCTCTGTAGCTCCTGCAGAGGAGGCAGCAGGTGAGAAGCAGCACTTCAAGGAGGCATCTGACATTTCCTGGGTCTGGGGTTGGGTCTTGGCTGACTGTCATCATCCCCCTGCTTCTTGTTAAGAACAAATCCAAAGCAACTGTGAGAACTTCAGAACCTAAACTAGTCTGCAAGCACAGGGAGGGATAAATATGATTAATTTTTAATTCATCTGTGACTCTGCTGCTACCAGTTCTGCTCCTGGGGTCGCACTTCATTCTAAGATCTCTTTGGCCAGAAGCTTTGAAGCAACTTTTTATGGTTGTTTTCAAAAGAAACATCAGTTTTCCGTGGGTGTTTCCCAAATTACCAGCATCCAAATCGCTTCCTAATGACATTTAACCTGAGACTTTTCCAAGGAAAAGTGAAAAAGCAACTCCAAACCTAAGCCAGACTTCCCAAGGCTCACTCTGATGCTTTGTCTGGTCCAAAGTAATGTAAATAAGTTTAGTGCTGTGGCACAGTTCAGAAAAAATCTCAATAAAGTTAGATAATTACCTGGATGGATGGATGGATAACTTAATAAGATTATTGATTTAATAATCAGCATTCAGCTTTGGGGGGCTGTGGGAGTTCTGAAGGCTTTGTTGCAATACAAAAATAGACAAAAATAGCAGATTTCCTGTTCATTTCATTAAAGCATTAATCTCATTCCCTACCAGTTTTCCTTACAGCAGCCCTTGGAAACCACCAGGACAAAAATCCTTTGCTCCCAGGGAGTCGGATTCCTGCTCTGAGCTGAGTTTCCAGCCCCCACGAGGCCCAGGGCATGATCAGAGTGTGCAGCACCTTGCAAAGTAAAGTGACTTTTGTCAGTGAGAGGAGACACAGCAACGGGAATTAATGAACTAAAACACCTCACGGGAGCCACAAAACTCCCCACAAAAGAGAGGCTGAAACAGGATGAAAATGAAAAGCATCAGTGTTCTAGAGACACTGGTTTGGAGGCGATTATTGAGAATCACTGAATAAATCTGATTTCTCTGAATAAATCTGATTTCTCTGAATAAATC
>NW_020897832.1:116578-125856 GCF_003984885.1 Neopelma chrysocephalum | reverse complement strand
GAATAAATCTGATTTCTCTGAATAAATCTGATTTCTCTGAATAAATCCTTCAGCTCCAGAGCATATTCCTGGTTATGGGAACACAGTGTGTACAGCCTGTGCAGACAGTCTGGGTGGAAACACAACTGGCTCTACACTTGAGGAATCACTGACATTCTGGGAGAAATACAAGCCACAACTTTTGGAGCTGCATCTACATTAAAAAATAAAAGCCCCTCTTCTGCTGGTGCTTGATGTGGGCAGGAATTTATGTCCCTCTGGGTGCCACTGGCTTTGTCCTTCCCAGAAGTGGCTGATAAATCACAGGGGATCTGCTCTGATCCATTGACACCCGTTCTGGAGCCTCCCTGAACAAACAAAATGGGAGGAAAATGTACACGAGGCAAATAAAGCATTTGGGTCTGAACTGAGGGACTGCAAGGAAAGAGAAAAGGAGGAAGGAAATTAAAAGATGAGGCTCAGATTATCTTCTACTCCTCAAATTTTTAGACTTATGGGAGAAGATTTAAAAACCCCTCATGTCAAGGTAGTATTTATTAGGGGGTTTTTTTATAGCACTTAACTTAGGAACTGCTTATAGAGAGATCTCAGGTCAGGGGAGCAGGGCCCCACATTCAGAGGTAGATCCATTCAAGGCCAAGTTGGGCTGGGTTAGGTGGGATATTGGGAAGGAATTCCTGGCTGGGAGGGTGGGGAGGCCCTGGCCCAGGTTGCCCAGAGAAGCTGTGGCTGCCCCTGGATCCCTGGAAGTGTCCAAGGCCAGGTTGGACAGGGCTTGGAGCAACCTGGGCTGGTGGAAGGTGTCCCTGCCCATGGCAGGGGGTGGCACTGGAGGAGTTTTAAGGTCCCTTCCTGCCCAAACCTTTCTGGAATTCTATGATTTTAAGTTCATATTGGACATCAGTTGATGTCTGTGTGGATCCATGATGGATTTTAGCCTTCCCCACACCTGTGAAATGAAAAAAAAAATAGAATTAAAAAAAGTCACTGCTATGAAATGTCAGATTTCCTCACTGTCCACGTCACCCAAACCAGCACCTCAAAAACTTTGTGTGACGACCTGAGATCTGTTTTAATTCATCAGTGCAAGGAAAATGAATCCTGGTGAAGGAATTCCAGACACCACCAGAACACTCTGGAACAGGACCAAGGGGAGGTTTGCCCAGGGAGGTTTGGAGTGCCCAGCCCTGGAGGTGTCCCAGGAAGGCCTGGCCGTGGCACTCAGTGCTCTGGGCTGGGGGACAAGGTGGGGATGGGGCACAGGGGGACCCATGGGCTGGGAGGGCTTGTCCAACCCCAGGGATCCTGGGAATCTGTGAACTTGTCACTCCTGTAATAAATAACAGGTTGTTGCAGTCCCTGCTCAGCAGCCATGGAAGGTGTTACAACACAGATCGTGGTGGAAAAAACTAAAACCCTGTTTCTTTGTGCTTTTTGCACAAATTCTTCTGTGATTAAATCCTATGGATCTGTTAAATGCAGGATTTTGGTAAAGGAAAGGGAACCCAAACTGCTGGTGTTTGTTCCTGGGTGTCTCTTGCAATTGTCTCCCTGCAGGAATCTGCACTGAGTTGTTTATTTTTTTTTTTTTTACATTTCTGGCAAAATAAAATACTGACAGTCAGAGGTTCCTTGGGCATGATTCAGCCATCAGGAATCAGGCTCATCTCCTGGGAAGGAGAAAGAAACAGGAAAAAAGGAACCCCATAAAAACCAGCCTGCTGAACTGAGTGTACTTGGGGGGAAATAAAACCTGCACGGGCTTCCAGAGCGAAGCAAACCAAAGCCATGTCCCAGATCCTTGGTCTTTTCATCCCAAAGAAATTCCCTGCCTGACATGTGTAAGATCAGTGGCAGGATCCCACGGCAGTAATGAAACTGTAAGTGGAAGGACAGCAGGCAGAAGAGCTCAGACTTTCACTTGGAACAAAATATTCACCCTCATTTAGCCCAGGTTGGCTTTTTTTTTTTTTTTTAAATGTCAGGGGGGGTTTTTTTGGGTTTGGTTTTTTTTTTTTTTTTTTTGGAGTGGCAAAGTAGCCCCACTTGTCAATCAGCTACCTTGCAGTGCTAATAGATTCTGGTGTTTAGGGGGTCAGCACGGAATTTAATTTAACAACTTACAATACGCCCACATGCCCAGAAAATGTGGACAGCTTGATAGGGTTCACTGAGCCAAAGGAGTGGGACCAAAACAGTGCATTAATGTATAGGGGGAAGAATAGTTGCAATCAGTTCCCTTGTGAATTGGACAGAGAACTTGGAGATGAAGCAATTATCAGCCATCGGGGATTAATAGTAAAGTGTGAATGCCAAGCTGTATATGTTAGGGGCAGAATATGTTGCCTATAGAAAACAACAAAGAGCGTTTCTTACTATTAAGTGAGATTAAACGTAATGGCCTGATTTAATCACAAAGGCAGAATTAAATTCAGATGGCAACTTCAAAGTGGACACATGCACAGAGCCCACTGCATACATTTACATATAGCTGGCATAGCTTGGCTTGCATCACAATGGGAGAAAGTTTCTTTGGCCACTTAAACAATTTTCTATTCTTGGCTTTTTGTTAACATTCACTGTATTTAGCCCTAAATTGCTTTTAGCTAATAAGATGGAGCTAAGAGTTATATTTATTCATGGAAGCCGTACTTTTTTAATTCTTTCAAGTATTAAAAAAAAAATCTACGAAAAAAATAACCAACCAAAAAAAAAACAAAAACAACCCCCAAAATAAAACAACACCCCAAGCCCACGGCAAAGGGTCAGTGAGAGCAGCCAGGCTGATTGTGGCCGTGCAGGGCCTGAAGGAGCTCCAGGAAAGATGGAGAGAGACTATTTACAGGAACTGGAGTGACAGGAATGGCTTCCCACTGCCAGAGGGCAGGGTTAGGTGGGATATTGGGAAGGAATTCCTGGCTGGGAGGGTGGGGAGGCCCTGGCCCAGGTTGCCCAGAGAAGCTGTGGCTGCCCCTGGATCCCTGGAAGTGTCCAAGGCCAGGTTGGATGGGGCTTGGAGCAACCTGGGCTGGTGGAAGGTGTCCCTGCCCACGGCAGGGGGTGGCACTGGATGGGCTTTAAGGTCTCTCCCAACCCAAACCATTCCATGATTCCATGTGGAAAGCACCCTCAGCCTTTGGTCTGAACCCTAAACCTGGGTCTGAGCCTTCCTACAAACACAGAACTCCCCTGGCACAGCAGCAGTGCTGTAACACTGCCTGGCACGTGGCACAAACAGGTTTTGGGCTTGGGAATAAGTGACTGGAACAGCAACAGCTCTTTGGAGTTGGGTTGCATTGGCACAGAGTGCCAACAGCACCCCCAGTAGAAAGAAAAACTTTGGAGAAAAAGGCTTAGGAGCCCTGGAGTCGTGTTCAACCACACCAGGATCAACAAAACAACTCCCAAACCTGAACCATCCGTGACATCCCTGTGACAACCCAGCTCGTCCCACCAGGGGGAACAGCAGCTCCTGCAGGCTCCAAACCACCTCACACGGGGTGAACCTTCAGGAAGGCAACTGAAGCCTCAAAGGTCCCCTCAGACAGGTTGTTCTCAGGAGGAATTTCCTGCTGGAAAGGGTGGTGAGGCCTTGGCAGGGGCTGCCCAGGGAGGTTTGGAGTGCCCAGCCCTGGAGGTGTCCCAGGAAGGCCTGGCCGTGGCACTCAGTGCTCTGGGCTGGGGGACAAGGTGGGGATGGGGCACAGGGGGGATCCATGGGCTGGGAGGGCTTTTCCAGCCTCAGGGATCCTGGGATTCTGTGAATTGAAACAGTAATGGAGAAACTCTCTTCCATCAGCACACAGTAAATGGTTGTTGGCCATGACCAGCACCCCCAGGGTGGCTCCTGTGCAGTCTCATCCTCCTTCCATTCCCTTGCAGACCCTGCCCAAGCCCTGCTGGGCATCCTTGGCCACATCCCTCGATTCAGAGCATCCAGATCCCTTCTCCTCAGTTCTCCCACCCACAGGGCCCCTGCACAAAGCCCAGGGGAGCTGCTGGGGCAGAACTGGCCATGGAGCAACACAACCCATCCCAGCCTGACACCCCAGGGCCAGGCTGGAAGGGAAAGGGCACAGAAGGGGCCAGGAGGGAGAAGGAATTCCAGAAACACACACTTTTCCCCCAGCCAGCTGTGGGCAGGGCTGGCACAACAGTGCTGGGAAAAGGACACTGGCACTGCCACAGTCACTGTCCTCTCCTCTCCCCACCCCACTGAGCACGACCCACCCCAAAGTACCTGTCACTGGGGAGTTCCAGGCCATGGCAGGGGAAGGCAAAGCCGTGCAAAAGGCAGCTGCCCCTCTCCAGCACTGGCAGAGAAGACAACCCCCTCTCCCACCCTGTGTGGTCCCTCTCCAGGCACTGGGTTTTTTGGAGGAAGGGGGTGTCCAGCACCTCCCTGGCACAGGATGGCTGGGGAGAAGCTCCCCCTGAGGTTCCTCGAGATGCCACAGTTCACTCAGCAGGTTCCTGCAGGGGCTGTTTTGATCTTCCTCCTGAAGCAGCAGGAAAGGCACCAGTGCCTTTCAAATAAACTGTCTGGGAGGGGAGTCCTAAAATCCCTGGTCCTGCTCCCATCGGCCTTCCCGAAGAAATTTGCTGAGGGACATCTAAGTAAGGGAGGAGCAGAGTCTACAGCTCTGGCTGGGAGATGAAGACTTGCTTTTTTCCCTTTTCTTTTTCAGCCACTGACGCACCGAGGCAGCAGCTCTTGGAGTGGAGATTTGCAAACTGCCCACGAAGTTTGGGGAGCAGCTCATTTTTCTGCCCGGGGCACCCCCCACCCAGCAGAGCCCTCTGGGGCCGCTTTAACACCCCTTTGATGGGAATCTCTGCTTCAAAGGAGGTGAAACTTCAGCCCCGCCGCTGCTCTCGGAGGAGCAGCTTTCTGTCCTCTCTCCCTTAACCAGCTTTCTGTCCTCGCTCCCTAAACCAGCTTTCTGTCCTCGCTCCCTTAACCTTGGCTCTAAGGACACGGCCCAAATCCTCTCACGGCGCTGAGAGGAAGGCCAATTTCCCCCAACAAAAGCCTGAAGTACCAGCGTGACAGGTCACTAAAGATGATCATCTCCCGCTCCGGGGGGAGAGCATTGAAGAGGGATCCCGCTAAGTAGGGCCAGAATACGGGACAAGGTCTTAACCCCCGCCCGCGCCTCCGGCCCCCGGGATGCTCCGAGAGGCTCTCGAGTGCCGGGGCAGCCGGAGCGGGCGGTGCCAGCGCTGCAGCCGCAGTTTCTCAGGCAACTGCGGGGGGAATGTCCCCGGGGAGCAGCTGGGGGCCTTTGTAGCCCCCGGAGAAAGGTCAGGACGCTTCATTTTTCACCCGCCCGCTGGAAATTTCCAGGGGGCACCGGCCGTGATTTACGTGGCTGTGCCTCTACCTGCCCCAAAAGCAGCCGTGCTGTGCCCTCCCCGCGTCCCACCTCGGCTCCTCCAGCCCTTCCTCGCTCCCTCGGGCACCCACGAGCTCTCCCTCCCGCGCGGCATCTTCCCCCCAGACCATCGTGGAGGTTTGTGATCGTCACACCTGCGTTTAAACCACCCCAAAAACGGGTCCAAAGCAGCCATCCCGTCTCATTTGGGCACTTACAGGAGGTGCAGACACAGCCACCCCTCCCCACACCAGCCTTGGGATGGACAGAGGGACACAGGAGCCCTGAAGGAGGTGAGATAAATCCTGCCTGATGTGGCTTTGCTCCAGCTCCTGCCCCAGAAAACTTTCCCTTTTCTTTGGTCCATCCCAACTGGGGTGTGAGGATGGGCATGATCCAACAAAAAAGCATCCCAGCATCCCACCATCAAGTCACTGACCTGATTTTGAGGCTGCCACCTCTGCTGGGGCAGTTTTGGTGGAGGAGAAACCAGGCCCATAAAACCTCCTCCATCCCAGACCGGAGCCTCCCTTCTCCCCCAGTACACCCTGACTGCAAACACCCCCCTGGGTTTGGGGCAGGGCTCAGTGCCTCCCCACACAGCCTGTGCCAGGCCAGCATGGCATTCCCTCCCTAAACCCCCCGAATTCCTGACAGACCAGCCTGGGAGGGAGAACCAAAGCTGGGGCGAGTCCGTGTGCCCACCCTGGTTATCCCGGGGGGTGCCTGGTGCAGGTTTCCTTCTCCTTTCCTCCTCCCACTGTACTCCAGATCTAACGTGCCTTTGCCATGTCAGAGAGCTCCTGTGAGGACTGGGACCAGTATCACCACTGGGACATGGAGGGCTGGTGGTGAATGATCCGATATTTCCATTTTTGAGGAGCAGCAGCAGCTCCAGGACGAGCACAGGGGTCTCCTGGAGGCAGATGCTTTTCCAGCCGCAGTGGCGTGAGCTGGGATGGCTTCACACCACTGGAGAGGCACTCAAAAATGTTTATATCCCATAATAAGGAATTAAAACCCCCATCTCTCCCAGGTGGGCTCTGTGCTGAGTCAGAGCACAGCCCTGATCCTCCATCCATCCTCCTCTGTGGGTGCACAGAGGTCACACCCGGGAGGCATCCCAGTGCCTGCTTTGCAAGGTGGGCACCAGCAGGGTTTTGTGACTGCCAAAAATAAGTTCTGCGGGGTTTTCTTTCTTTTTGCCCAAGAATAAATATTCTGCCAGCTCAGTGAATTCTGCCACCGGTTCCAGCAGCTCCGGATCAGGTTCATAATCATGCAGACAGTAACAGCACTGCAATGGGGATGCTGCATTTTCCCCAGAGGTTCTGCTATATGATGGATGAGTTTTATTTATCACTGTCACACGTGCAAGTGTGCCTTTAAATTATCCCAGGGACATGAATATGCAGCAGAGAGAAGGGCACGGGAATATGGGATGTACGGAGGTGATCAAAGGAAAACAACATCACTTGGAAGTTTAAAAGGGATATTTTAGCCTTCATTAAGAAATGGCTTTCAAATTATTTGAGAAACACTATGAATACTCATGAGACTAAAAAGATTTAGAGCACAGTGTTCAAAGGACACTGTACAAGCCATTTGTGTAAATGATTTCTTCTGGTTCGTCCGACAAGCATCTCTCATCCTGTGTGTTTGGAAACTTGGGATTCTGGATTCAGTTGTTTGGAGGGGAGGAATTATTTTAAAAATAATAACGCACGACGCCACTTATATGTTGTTTTTTAACCCGAAGAACAGTGACAGTCACAGGCAATGCCCAGGTCTCAGTTTCACTGATAATAATATTGAATTTTCAAGCATGAGGGAGTGGGGGGAAGAAAGTGGTGCCCAGCTTTGGGAGGGGGTGGGAGAATGAGGGAGGCAGAGCAGGGGTGGTGGTTTCTCAGCAGTGCTTCCTCCCCTCCCTCCTCATACCTAAACAAACACTCCTTGAGTAAAACTTACCCCTTATTGGAGCCACTTGGGTCATTCAACCCCAGGCCTCCTGCTCTGAGGTCTAAAACCACAGAACAGAACCGTCAAGGTTGGAAAAGACCTCCAAGATCATCGAGTCCAACCTTTGACCGGCGTCTTTCTAAGAGCAGCTGGTCAGAGGGCTCCTCTCTGTCCCCCCACTGCAGGGTCTCCTGGCTGCTGGCAGCAAACCAAACCCTGTCCACAGGCTCCTGTGGAGACCCTGCTGACCCTGCCCTTCCCACCCCGAGCACCCAGCACCTCCCAGACACATCCCATTCCCAATCCAGTGGGATGCTCAGTGACCACCAGCGGCCAGGACTTCATTTTACCTATTTCTAAGATGTCACTCTGGCTCTCCCAGCTGCTGGTCACTGTGACTCTCTCATGCTGGTGGAGTCCCCACCCCTGGAGGTGTCCAAGAAATGACTGGACGTGCCACTCAGTGCCCCGGGCTGGGGGACGAGGTGACAGTCACAGGTTGCACAGGTTGGGCTCGATCTGGGAGGTTCTTTTCCAGCCTAAATGATTCTGTGATTTACCCTGAGACATTCAGCCTGACCGTGGTAACAGGAACCAGCCAGTGCAGGTGGAGATTTCCCCCCCACAAGCAGCAGTGAAGGGACAGGAGCAGCTCCCTGTGCCCAAACCAAACCCCTCCACGATCTCGCTCACCACCTCCTGCCACAGCCTTGCCCTCCCATCTGCTCACCCTTTTCTCCGGGAAGGCAAATATCGTGGCAGATAAAAGGGGGAAAAAAAAAAAAAAACAACCACCCAGCACAATAAAAAACTGAAGGGAAGGAGAGGAGCTCGGCGAGGGCCCAGCCCCGTTCCCCGCCCGTTCATTAATGCAGCCCCCGCTCCCGATCCCATATGGCTCCGTGTCTGTACCTACAGCCGGGGGGAGGGCGAGCAGGGGAGAAGGAGGAGCGGGGAGGGGGAAGGAGGGGGGGGGGGTCAAGATCTTGATGATTTCATATCGTCGGAGGTTATTGCTGGGGCCGTGCCAGAGCCGTCAAGCCGAACCATCTGGGTTTGGGAAGGTTCTGCGCTTCCCAGGGCCGGGCTCCATATGGGCGGCACCGCGGGCGGCCCTGCCCTCTCCTGGCCCGCTGTGAATCACACTGATTGTTATTCAGGTGGGATGGCCCGGTCATGAACTGCACTAATCAAAAAACAAACTGCACCAAAACACTGCGGGCTCACACACACTGGCTCGGGCCTCCCCCTGACCTCTGTTAACCAGCCGCTTTCCAATGGATGTAATGCAGGTTGTTCTTCTGGATTTTTGCACCTTCCACAGTTACCAGACATCTGTGTAAATCCCCACCCCCTCGTGTTGGGCATCAGGGTCAGTAATGTTCAACAATTCGACGTGGGAAGTCTCGCTGAGGAAGTACCAGGCCATAAATTTCCTCCAACAAGAGCCACCTATCAAGCTAAGCCTTGTTAAGAAGCTTCCCAGATATTAATCACAAGAAAGGCAAGGCTCCTGTACCCTTGTGTGCAGAGAATGGAGCGGTCGGAGGCTGCAGAGAAAGGTTTCTCCCTCCTTCACCCTTTAATATCGGAGCCCTTGTCATTTGGGTGGAGAGCAAACGCCCCCTCGGCTCCCGACGCCGGGAAAAGCCGGCACAGCTCCCACCGCCGGGCTCTGCTGCCTTCCCCAGCACGGCAGCCCCGGGGGAACAGTCCCCTCTGCCTCTCCTGGCTGTGGCAGGGGGTAAAACCAGCCTGTGAGTGCACCCCAAAGCCTGGGGTGGGGGCCAGGGCATCCCAGGCCAGCGGTGATAACGGCACCCGCCTCCCCCGAGGGGGCTTGGGGGGTGTTTGGGTGTGTTTGGGTGTTTATATGTGTTTGGGTGTGTGTTTATATGTGTTTATATGTGTTTGGGTGTGTGTTTGGATGTCTTTGTGTGG
>NW_020897832.1:92665-116178 GCF_003984885.1 Neopelma chrysocephalum | reverse complement strand
AGGAAAGGAAAGGAAAGGAAAGGAAAGGAAAGGAAAGGAAAGGAAAGGAAAGGAAAGGAAAGGAAAGGAAAGGAAAGGAAAGGAAAGGAAAGGAAAGGAAAGGAAAGGAAAGGAAAGGAAAGGGGGTGGCTGGGATGGGAGAGAATAGGGGAAAGCACGGTGTTTGTCTGAAAAGGAACACCCCAAGCCTCACTCTCCTCCAGATAAAGCCATGGTCCTTCAGAGCCCCCATGTGTGGGGTGAACAGCCGGCCCATTGATGCCAGAGCAGCCCCTGACCTTTGCAGAACTGGAGCCTAAAATGAATTTATGCTCTTTTAATGGAGATCAGGACAGAAGGGGAGAACATAACTCAGCGAGACAGTTCTGCTCCATCCTTCCCCTGCTCGCTTAAGAGCAAACTTTTTTCCCTCAGAAAAAAAAAAAAAAAGCCCTGAGAGCCCAGGCCCTTGAAGCACTTGTGGTAAGAGCCTCATCCCTTTCCTTGGACAGGGAGCAGCTGGCTGGGCACGGGAAGGGGAGCAGCCAGAGCAGATCCAGCCCCTGAAGGAAAGGAGATAAAAGTTATCCTCTTCTGGCATTTTTGCTCGGGGAAGGGAGGCTTTGCAAGGGCCACAGATCCATCTGTGAAACGTGTTCCCACCAGGCTCCCAGGGAAACTCAGGAGCCTCCAGACCCACGGAGCAGGAGGGGTTTGGTCCCCAGGAAGGAAAAACAGTCTCCCTTTATGTCACAGCTTAGAAAACTGCTCAGTCCCAGGCCTGGCTCAGGCAGGAACGGGCACACCAGTGCCACCAGTGCCACTCCTGGGCACCTGGGAGCCCGTGGGACTGGTCCCTGAGTGTCCCCATGTCCTGGCTGTGCCTGGCACAGGGTCTCCCCTCCTCGGCCCTCGAGGAATGTGGGGCCGGTGCCGCGGCCCCTTCTTCCCCCCACAGCTCTGTTTTTGTGGGGTTGGCAGGAACTGACACTTTTTCTTTTGCTTAATTAAGTTGTTCAGAGGAAGGCTGGTCAAACAGTTGCGTCTACGTGGGGAGTCCTGAAGGGCAGAGAAAGCCGTGGGCGTTGCCAACATAAAAAGGGGGATTCTGTTATTGTTTGGGTGTAGACGGGTCATTTTTTCAAAGTTACTGCTGCCTGAGTGACCACAACCCTGCAAGCAGCAGCAATGAAAGGACACTAAAGCTGCTAAATGCAGCTACCTTGGGCTCCAAAGTGTTAAGAAGAGAAAAACAAAACAAAAAAGCCAGGGCGCAGGAGAGCTTATGTTCTCTCTCCAGGGAAAGGGGGAGCTGATTTCCATATGGAGCAGGGAGAATTAGGGAACAGGGAGAATTAGGGCAGGTCCTTCTGTGTGTCCCATTCCAGGAGGGCAGATGACGAAGCTGGTGCCAGGGGAGCTCTGGTGGACACCCTGTGAACTGTCCATCCCCAGCCCTGCACTGCAGCCTGCTTTAATCATCCCCAGCCAAAGAAAAAGCCCCAGGAACAACCAGCAGCAGCTTTCAGTCCCCCTGGCTTTGAGCAGGACCCTGCCTGTGTTTCCAAGGCCGCTGGTGTCCCAAGACTTAGGGAAGATTCCCATATTTTGGCAGTCCAAAGGCAGGTCTTTGGCCCTCAAAGCTCTGCACTGCACTGGGCTGTGGTGTCTGTGTGGTGCCTCATGTCCTGGAATCTTTACTGGTATTTTACTGTGTGGGTTTCAAGGTGGGTTTCAAGTGCAGCGTGACTTGGCTTCTCCCAGAGTGAGCCACAGAGCAGAGTGAAGATCCTGCCACCAGCAGCACAGCTGCTCTGTTAGGACAAGGTTCCTCCCCCAGAGGGTGGTTGGGCACTGCCCAGGCTCCCCAGGGCAGTGGGCACGGCCCCAAGGCTGCCAGAGCTCCAGGAGGGTTTGGACAACGCTCTGAGGGACAGGGGGGAGTGTTGGGGTGTCCTGGGCAGGGCCAGGGCTTGGACTGGGTGATCCTTGGGGGTCCCTCCCAGCTCAGGACATTCCATGGTTCTGTGATTCTAACTGAGCTTGTGACTCAGGGAAAACTCAGGTTTTTGCTGCCCCAGTGGAGCCAGAGATGGTTCAGGTTGGGGTCCAGCCCCAGCAGGAGCTCTGTGGAAGCTGTGCCCTGTCCCCGTGCAGCCCTCAGACCCATCACCCTGTCATCACTGGCTTGGAGGCTCAGCTTTATAAAACTGAAGCTGCCCCAGGGGGGTTGGAAGGGCTCACCCCCCACTTCGACCAGCGTTTGGTGTGGGATGTGTGTCCCTGATCCAACCAGCACCTTCCCAGAACCCAGCCGATTTTCCCACGCAGGGTCTGGGTCCCAAACCTCCCTGAATTTGCAGCCCTTCTCTATTTAAATAGAGCCCTCCGGAATTCTTTCCTCCTTCTCCTCCGCCCCGCAGGGTCTCAGGGGAGCACAGCGCGATGTTCCCCGTGCACAGGGAGCCTCAGGGGAGCACAGCACCCGCTGTTCCCCGTGCACCCGGTGTTCCCCGTGCCCCTGGAGCCCGGCACAGCCCGGCTCTGCAGGGGCTGCTCCCGGGGGTCTCAGCACACCCACGGCCCGTTCCATGGCTGCAGCCGCTGTTTCTCCCCTGCAGGCAGAACGCGGCTGCCGATTTTGCCTGGTTCAAGGTGCCTCTCCTCCCTCTCTCCCTCCCTCCCTCGCTGCCCGCGCAGGTTCCCAGCCCAGCCCCGCGCTCCAGCTGCTGCCCAGAAAGAGCCTTTTTTTTTTTTTTTTTGTTCGGCTCAGCCTCCACCTTCAGCGCGATGCCTTCGCTCCCAGGGCAACAGAAGGCCTGCCTTGACACGGGCAGCCCCAGCAGGGTCGGGATGCTGGAGGGGAAGGCCCTGGAAAGGCAGCGCGGAGGATGCGCGGGGGCTGGACCGGAGCCACGGCCCCGCTCCCGGCGCGGGGAGCGCGGAGCGAAACCCGCGTTCTGCTGACGGACACGAAAGCCTCTGACACGGCGAGATGGAGCCGCATCTCAAACCCTGAGCGCCGAGGAGCGGAGCGGGAGTGGGGATGGACACGTCCTGCAGGTGTTCGGCCAGTGTCCCCCCATTTGCATACATTTGCATACTGTCAAACAGTTGCCTGACAGACTCTCTGAGAAGGTCTGGACTGAGCCCAAACCTGTCAGGGACTTTCTCCTTGCCAGTCAAGGTTGGCTTTGGTTGCAATTAGAGGGAGGAAAGAAACACTTCTGACATTGCCACGTAGGAAGCTGTGGATGGGGTGAGTTTAAACTGAAATGCACGTTTCCTTTAGGGGGAAAAAACCCTCTGTGGGGTTTTATGCCAGGCCTGGAGGGGAAAAAAAACGGGGAGAAAAAAGAACCTGCCTCTTTGGTGCAGAGGAAAATATCTTTTCTTCTACTTGCCAGCCATGGCTCCGTGTGCTTCCAGCTCACGGGAGAGCCACGGCCAAGGGGGAGCTTGGAAACAATAAATAATGAGACATGGACTTGGCAATGATCTACCTGCCCAGGCACCACACCTGCCCGGGGCCCTGGGACCAGGAATTCCTGGGGTGCTGCTCCTCAGCCGCGGGGGCAGTCGGGGTGGAAGATGCTCCCCGGGCTGGGGGCAGAGAACGAGGGGGACCCGAGCGCTTAGCAACAACCCCAGACAATGGCAAGGCGTGGAAATACCTCATATTTACCAAAGGAAAAAACCAGAAGGGACGATGAGGAAATGTTTTGGAAGCTCACACCCCCTTTCACTCGTTGTTTTACATATTCTTCCCTCAGCCGTGAAAATTTCATACTTCATCTTTCCCCGGCGGTGGACACTAGAGTTTCACGAGCAGGGGACAATAGGTTCTGTTTATTCCCCCACAATAAAGAGCCTGTTTAACTCTGGACTGCAAGTGGCTGAGCCATCTGGCCCATATCTTCACAGTAAAACATTGTCCGTGACACAAAAAATGATTACATCCCCAGGACAAACTAATGTGACCTCTAAATAAAGGCTTCCTCTGAAGCTATGATATCATACTGCGGAGGGGACACCGGCACAATGGAATCTGCTCGCCCAGAGCACAAGTGAGATAGGACTATTTAAATCCAATTTTACAGGAGACTTTTTGTCCTCGGTGGCAAACCACCCAGAGCCGACGACAGCATTGAAACATCTTTTTTCATGCACTCTTAAGGCAACAGAGCGGTTCTGTCTGGCCTTGGCAGCCCTTCCCCGGCTCGCCCCGGGCCCAGGAAGCACCCGGCCATTTTCAGACCCGGCACCTGCGAGCTTTTCTTCCAACAGGGTTTCACTGACGGGGCACCACCACCTGCACCGGCCCCCTTCTCCTTTCCTCCCCCCTCCGACAGCGGCCGAACAAGAGGCTCTTTCTGCTCGGTGCCAGCGGGGAAGTCCAAGTGTGCCACGGCCCCACAAACCACTGCTGAGCTCCAACGGGGCGCCCTCAGCACGGATCTACCTGAATGGGGCACCCCAAGGACACCAAAAAGGGCCCCCAGTCAAAGGCAGGGACATCGTGGCCTCAAAGGAGGGGATTTATGGTCCCCGCTGAGATGCTCTGTCACTGCATCCCTCAGAGAAACGGCCCTAAAGGGGGGATACATCCAGAGAAACGGCCCTAAAGGAGGGATACATCCAGAGAAACAGCCCTAAAGGGGGGATACATCCAGAGAAACGGCCCTAAAGGGGGGATACATCCAGAGAAATGGCGCTAAAGGGGGATACATCCAGCCAAAGAGGCCAATCCTGTCCCAGGGACGATACTCCCCATGTCTGGGCACGGACAGACTTGTGGGAACCCTGCACAGAACCCCAAGGACCAGCAGGAGCCCGGTGCCCCTTTAATGGAGCTGATTTAAGGGTGGCTGGAAGGCAATTGGGGTGTCCCTGCAGTGCCCATCCCTGGGACAGGGGCACACCTGGGGGCTCACAGCCCCTGCCAGCAAAGGGTGGCTGGAGAGGGCAGAAATGGGGAGGAATTGCACTTTGCCAGCGGGTTATTCCATTGGCACAACTTGGATAAATCCGGGATTCCCAGAGTGGAAAGCGAGGCAGGAAAAGGCTCTTGTTGCTGAGCACTGACAGCACCTGCCTGGAGCAGCAGCTCCTCCTGGCACAGCCTCTGCAGCCAACTCAGAGCAGCAGAGCTGCAATGGCAGTGAAAGGAAAATAAAACCAGGACCAAACTGCCTTGCCCAGTTTTATCTTTGGAACTGAATTCGGGGCCGATTCAAAACTCCCTTTTCAATTTAGCAGAATTTCTTTTGACCACTTTTTACCCACCTTTTTTCCCCCCTCGGGCACAAAGTGCCTTTGTATGAGCATTCATACCTGAATACCCAAACTCCATCTTTTCACATGAAAATACAGTTTGCAAGCCCAAAAGATTAAAAAAAAAAAAAAATCGGTCCCCAACACTGAATTTTCAATGGCAAAGGCTCTTAATCCCCTGTGGAATTACAAACCTGGCACACGAGGGATTAAACTTCTCCTTACACAGACCATTAAATGGAGCTGCATTTTTGGGGTGGGACTTCTGTTCCCCACGTAGGTTTCCAGAAAAATACTGCATATATACACATAAAATGATTATCAGGTTGGAAGAAGACTATTCCAGGCCAAGGGTTTGCTTCTCAGCAGAAAAATACATTGGAATTTAAAATCCCATAGGATACAGCAAGTTCTTTTTTTAAATAAGTAAGAGGTAGATTGTTTTGACAGAAAAAAAGGCATCTTTTGCTGCCTCTTTACTTTCTTCTTCCTTTTCCTGTACTGAAACAGAGATTTAAATACCTTGTTCCACCATCTCAAAGATTATCTGGCAGGAAAAGTCCCTGGAGAAAGGACAGAGCTCCCCAAAGGCAACTTTTTTGTTGTCGTTTCTTCAAATTTGTTTCGTTTCAGCTCTTCCCTTTCTGTTTCTGTCGCTTGTTTTAATCCCTCTGAGCTGTCACCTGAACTAATTTGAGCCCTGCATCTCCTGTGTGGTACCCAAAATCTGCAGGAGCTCCCAGCACCTCGGAATTAGCACATTGGTGGAGCCTCTACGGAGCTCCAGGCACCTGGAGAGGGCAAGGACAGGGATCCAGCTGCTCAAAAACAAGTTAGGTCGCCTCTAACTTCCCTCCTTCCTTAAAAAAGGTATTTTATGAAGTTATTTTTGTTGCCTTCAGCTTTGGGAAAGCGATTTTGTCATCACAGCGGAAACGAAATTTCAAAATATTCAAAACTCCAATTCAAAATTTCAACTCAGAAATTTCAAACCGTTAAACTGCAAACCCACACCTGAGTGGCTCCCGTTTTTGTGCAGGCAGTTCTCCACTGGAAAGGGGCTGGAGTTGGCTCTGCAGGGCCTGGGGTGGGCAGGGGATAACGGGGAGGGTCTTTAGCAGGGTCTCAGAAGAGACAGAGACAGAGAAAATGCAGGAAAACAGAGAAATCCTGCACACTGGTGGGTCACCACCTGAACAAAGCTGCTCCCTCGGACAGGAACTGTTGGGATTTCCCTGCAGGGCAAGGAAATATCAGCCTGACCCTCTAATGTCCCATTTCTGACCCTCTGATGTCCCATTTCTGACCCTCTGATGTCCCATTTCTGACCCTCTAACATCCCATTTCTGACCCTCTAATGTCCCATTTCTGACCCTCTAATGTCCCATTTCTGACCCTCTGATGTCCCATTTCTACCCCTCTGATGTCCCATTTCTGACCCTCTGATGTCCCATTTCTGACTCTCTAATGTCCCATTTCTGACCCTCTAACATCCCATTTCTGCAGGTGAGGGAAGGGTGAAAGCAAAGATAATAGCAGAGACTCCAGAGGCTGTTTCTGCTCATTGGCAGGAGCTGCAAACCCCACCAGCAGTGGGACTGTAACTCAGCCCCCAAATTCCCCCTGCAGAGCCCACGGGAGCTCTGAGTGCTCCTGGTGATGGGCACTGAAACCTGGCAGCTAAAATTCTCTTGTGGATCACAGAAAGAGGAGTGTTAAAGGAGAGAATTATTAACCTGCTGGTGGGGTGGGTTCTCCAAGGGCTGCCCTGTGCCCCCAGTCCCCAGCACTGGGCTCTCCTGGCTCCTGGAGGAGCTGAGACCTGGGCTGCAGCTTTAGCTTGGGCACAGCAGGAATGTCCCAGGCCAGAGGGTTTGGGGGGGACTCTGGGGGTGACTCTGGGGGTGACTCTGGGGGTGCTGGATGAGCCCCAAGGTCTCTCCAGCCTCACTGATTCCCTGTGACCCCTCAGCTGCAGTGTCCAGGGGTGGCTCAGTGTGGTCAAACCACTGAACTCACCTGTGGGCTCTCACTCCTCACCTGGCTGACAGCCCAGGATCCCTTGGGATGGAGCCCTGCAGGGAAAACATCGGCCCCTTTCCCGGGAGGAACAGCAGAAAGAGCTGAGAGCAGGGTGGGGAGGCTGAGCTGGACTCTGTTCCTTGGGAAATACCAACTATTCCTGTTCCTCAGGGAACATAAAGAGACCCGTTTGTGTCTCCTTGCAGCCTTCAGCTGGGGGAGACCCCACTGGAGCTCCACAAAGCTGCTCACAGGGACAAGTTTTGCAGCTTCAGGGGTCAGTGGTTGCTCCTGAGGATGAGGAGTGTTGGCCCGAGCAGACTCTCAACACCACTGTGCTGGTCAGCTCTGGTGCTGTGACCTGTTTGTGTCAGGAATGTGCCCCTTTGCACTTCCACCAACCTGTTTATTTCCATTTTAGTCAAACTCTCCTTGCCCTTGATCCCAGCACAGTTTCAAAATAGGACAGACAAATATTAAAGCTTCCGTTTCTTCGGCTTTATTTACAGACCTTTCCCTTTCTTTTCACTTGTCACCACAACTCTTATAAAACACCTTCCCAACTGATTTCCCCTCGACAGTTTCTGGTGGCTTCAGCTCCCTCCAACCAGAAAAATCCTCTGACTTCCACTGATCTGAATCTAAAACAGCATCCCTTGCCTCTAGATATGTCCATTTAATATATCCAATACAAGCAGCCAACTGCTGTTCTCAAAAGACTATCTGACAGATTCTATTCACTTTCAAAGTAGCTCTCCATGGTTTGAATAATTATCTTTCATTTCCCCCTTTCTGACACTTTTCAATGATTTGTTGACATCTGAAGAGATATGTGCAATCTCACAAGAGGCAGCTGGACTTTCCACCCAAAAGATACAAATACAAAAAGGATTCCCATACAGAATTTGAAATAACGATGTTCTTTGCAAATGGAAGACTAAATCTGCATTTTAATGGGACATGTTTTTAAAAAGCGGAATTCATGAATAACCCTATGAGTTTTTAACTTTTTCACTGCCAGGGACGAGTCTGAGCCACCCCCGGGAGGAAATCCTACCTTCCCTTTGTCCAGTTTGCCTTCCCAGCTGCAGAGGCTGGAGCTTTCCTGCAGCACCTTCCCTGCCCTCCTGACAGAAAGCTGAGGATGCAGCTCCTGTGCCTGGAATTCGGGTTCTTTATCAGTGACCCGGGGTTGGAAAACCAGCAGCCAAAATCACATGAAGCCCACAACTAAATAACATATCCATGGAGCTATCCAGTAATTCATCTGTGGAGTTATCCAAGCCCT
Source organism: Neopelma chrysocephalum (assembly GCF_003984885.1). NCBI lineage: Eukaryota > Metazoa > Chordata > Aves > Passeriformes > Pipridae > Neopelma > Neopelma chrysocephalum. The sequence goes on along the minus strand of NW_020897832.1, from coordinate 107,615 downwards.
GCTCCAGGGGGTATGGGCACTGCCCAAACCCAGCAGGATTTATCCTCACACCAGCTGCGGGAATTCTTGTGTCCATTTTGCAGATGGAAAACAGAAGGGAAAGGAGGGGAGGATTCAGTGCTTCACCCAGGATCACACCACAAGGCAAAATTTGGTGTCTGTTTGTGCGTCTGTTACTGGATACTTTCCCCAGTCCTGGATGCTTTCCCCATTCCTGGATACTTTCCCCGTTCCTGGATGCTTTCCCCATTTTTGGAGGCTTCACCAATTCCTTGGTTGTGCTTTGCCTGCAGGATTATTTTTCTTGCTTCTGCTGAATGTGTTAAAATGTCCCTGTCAGCAAAGGGCTCCATCCCCTTCTCTCTCCTGAGCAGAGCACTGGAAACAGAGCATTGAGCAACAAGTTCTGTGCTTTGTTCTGAAGTTATAAAATGTTGTGTTTATTCTCTTTGACTCATAAAATCACAGAATTGTTTGGGTTGGGAGGGACCTCAAAGCCCACCCAGTGCCACCCCTGCCATGGGCAGGGACACCTTCCACCAGCCCAGGTTGCTCCAAGCCCCGTCCAGCCTGGCCTTGGACACTTCCAGGGATCCAGGGGCAGCCACAGCTTCTCTGGGCAACCTGGGCCAGGGCCTGCCCACCCTCCCAGCCAGGAATTCCTTCCCAATATCCCATCTCTCCCTGCCCTCTGGCACTGGGAAGCCATTCCCTGTGTCCTGTCCCTCCATCCCTTGTCCCCAGTCCCTCTCCAGCTCTTCTGGAGCCCCTTTAGGCCCTGGAAGGGGCTCTCAGGTCTCCCTGGAGCCTTCTCTTCTCCAGGTGAGCCCCCCCAGCTCTCCCAGCCCCCCCAGTCCGTGCTGTGTCCCGGGATGCTGCAGGAGGATGTTCTGGGTCCCAGGATGCTGCAGGGGGGTGCTCTGTGTCCCGGTGTTTGGAGGGGGGTGCTCTGTATCCCGGATTTTGCAAAGGAGATGCTCTATGACCCCGTATTTTGGGGGGGATGCCCTGTGTCCCGGGATTTTGGTGGGGGATAGTGGGGGGGTCTCTATGTCCCGATGTTTTGGGGGGTGTGTTCTATGAGCCTGGATTTGGGGGGGGTTGTTCTGTGTATCGATTTTGGGTTGGTTTTTTTTTTTGGGGGGGGGGGGGGGATATGCTCTGTGTCCCGGGATTTTGGATGGGGGGATACCCTATATCCCGGGATTTTGGGGGGTGCTCTATGACCCCGTATTTTGGGGGGATGTCCCATGTCCTGGGATTTTGAGGGATGCTCTATGACCCTGTATATTGGGGGGGGGATACCCTGTGTCCCGGGATTCTGGGGAGATGCTCTATGTCCCGGGAATTTGGGGGGGATGCCCTATGTCCTGGTATTTTGGGGGGGTGCCCTATGACCCCGCATTTTGGGGGGATGCTCTATGACCCCGTATTTTGGGGGGGATGCCCTATGTCCTGGTTTTTCGGGGGGCGCTCTATGACCCCGTATTTTGGGGGGGACTCTCGGTGTCCCCCCGGTCCCGGAGCCCCCGGCGCCCTCTGCGGGCCCCGCGCCGCCACTGCCCGTGGAGCTGCCGCTGCTCCCGGCGGGACGGGACGGGACCGACGGGACCCCTTCCCCTCCTCTCCGCTCCCCTCCGCTCCTCTTTCCTTCCCCGCGCCCCCTCCTCGGCTCCAGCGAGGGCAGCGGCGCCTTTCCCGGCGTTCTCCGCTTTCCATCCGTGCGGGAAAAAGGGATTCACAGAGGAAAGGATAACGGCAGGCACGCCCTGCCTAAACGCAGCAGAGGTAAAACCCTGCGCTGACAATTTCTTGCGGGGATCTGGTTTAAAATAAATTGATTTTTCAGGTAGTAACAGCAAGTTATACAATGGCAGCGTTCAGCTGTAGGTACCACAGATCACAATCCTTGTTCAGTCAACGCACATTCTAAAAAAAACAACAGGGTTTTAGAGAAAAATCCCAATGTGGGAGAGCCCAGGAACGCCCCGTGTGTTCCTGACAGGTGTCACCTGTCCAAAATCACAGGGAGCACTTAGAGGACGGTGCTTTCACCCCAATCTGCCCACGCTGTGTCCATCAAGCAGTTTTGCCAAAGGCTTTGTTTTGGAGACCCTCCAGCTTGTCCTGGAGGTCACAGAGGCACGGGATCATCAGGGTTGGAAGAGCCCTCCAGGATCACCCAGTCCCACCCCAGCACCACCAGGATCACCCCAATCCATGTCCCCAAGGGCCACATCCAGACACCTCTGGGACACTCCCAGAGACTCCTCCACCTCCCTGGGACACTTATTCCAAGGCCTGACCACTCCTGCAGGGAAAAAGTGTTTCTAATCTCCAACCTGAACCTGCCCTGGGGCAATTTAAGGCCATTTCCTCTCCTCCTTTCCCTTGGGACATGGCATCTCCCAACCCTGATAATTCCATGATTCCATAACTGGCAAGGACCACTGCCCGTTTTCCTTCCTGGCTTCCCTCTGCCCCCAGCAAAAGGAACCAGTTCCACTCTGTCACCAGCCTGGAGAACAGGCTGGAAGTTCTTGTGCTGCTTTTCCAAATCCTCTGTCAAACTTCGTGCTAAAACTTAGGGAACACGGTGCTCTGCTCTAATTGACAAGCTGGTGGTTGGTCACCGGTTGGATTTGATGATCTCAGAGGTCTTTTCCAGCACAAATAATTCCTTGATTCTATAACATTTCTCAGGGAGTCGATGTCCTGCTGCCGTGGAGCAAAACCCAATTCTCACCCTGGCACGACAGGAGCCTGAACGGTGTAAAAATGCTTTTATTGCGCCTCATTTTCCCTCTGTCTGGGCCTCATTATTGTCTGGTAGCTCGTTTCACACAAGCTGGTTTCCAGAAAAACAAGAGGACCTGTGGTGTCTGCACCGGGAGGATCCCCCGGGGAGCACGAAATCTCCAGTGGAGAACGAGGTGGGTTCTTGTTAAGCTCTGGAAATAGGCTGGAATGTAAATGTGTGTTCTTTCTGCCACATGCCTAATTGCCCATAAATGTCATTAAGTCGAGAAATGTTTTCCACCAAATTAACTTTGACTCGCGGTGTCTAATTAGCCGGAGATGCTGAAAGATAACAACTTATCAGTCACTGTTTAACAAAACATCCTTAATGGGGGACTTTTTTTGTGAGCAGCCGTGTTGAGCCAGGTATTGGAGCTGTCAAAACGGAGCATTATCGGAGCAATTAAGGACAATACCCCGGTGCAGCTCCCTACCAGGATAATTTGACAGCTTGTTCACAGGCAAGAAGTGCAGTTGAGCCGAAACTTTCCGTGTGAATTGGGTTTCCATTGCGCAGAAGCGACCAGAAATTCTTTGCTTTTTTTTTTCATTCCTTTCCCAGAGCGTGGGATGTGCAAACCCCCCTCACACGGCTCTTTCTTCACTCACCTCCAACCAAGGTCTCCCAAAAGCAAAGGCTTTTCCATGGAAGTTGTCGCAGGGTGGTGTTCAGCCCTTCAAAGGAAAGGAAGGGATGGGTAAATCCTCGTGTTTTACGGGTGAAATCTGGGGCTGTGGGCACGTTTTTCACCTTTTCCAGGTGCAGGGCAGTGCCCGCTGTGTTTACGAGGGGATGTCACCGAAGACGAAAAGCCCGAGTTCGCAGTGCATCACCCAGAATATATTTAATACTTTTATGCCGCAAAATGGAAACCTCACGAGGAAAAAAAATAACACCAAGCCCTGAGAATCACCTTCCTCTTAAACGCGATACCCCTCAAGAGCTTCTGGGTTCTCCCCTGCTGAGGTTATTTCACACGGCTGTTTATCCAAATTCTTCCCTGTGATTTGTGCCCCCTCCCCTTCCTGCTTTTCCCTTTTCTGCCAAAGAACTTCCGAGCTTTCTGACTCCTCGCTCGGACCTGGTGGAAACCACCAGCACAGCCACGAGATCTCCAATTGCTTGTGCACAAGGAGCACCTGGTTCTTAAACCACTTTGCAGCATCTGCAAGATTATCACCCTTACAGTCTGTGGGATTATTATCCAGTAGGAGATTTCACACTGATTTCCACCACTGGTTTCTCACCCCACTGTACTGGGGGTACAAATTTCTCCCTTTCCCTTTCCCTCCCTCTCCTTCCCTCTCACGTGCTGTGACCCTTCCAAATGTTCTCACTCCGCAGTAAAAACTGTCCAATTTCCCCTCCAAAGGGGGATTTTAACAAAATGCCCACTTTTCTCCTTAAGTTTTGTGTGGCCTTGCTCAGTTTAACACTTGTTCCAACAGGATGTGGTTTTGCTCCGTTTAATACTTGACCCAACAGGATGTGGGTTTGTTCAGTTTAACACCTGCTCTGACGGGACGTGTTGGAGGAAGAACAGAAATCAAAACTCTGCAAGTGGAGGGAGGAATGCATTCATTATCTCCAGTTAAGTTATAATAATTTATCTAGTAATCTATATATAGTTTATATAATAGTTTATTTTATATATATATATAAACTATAAATAGTTTATTTTATCTCTATGTATAGTTTATATAATTTATATAATAGTTTGTAGAATGTTTTATAGAAATTCTAAAATAATTTACAAGCATAATTTATATATGTGATATAATAATATATTTTATATGTTTTATAACATTTCTATAATAATTTATATTCACAAATTTTATATTTTACATAATAATTCGTATAAATAATATAATTTACATATTTATATGTTTCTACAATTTATATAATAATTTATAATGCATCAGGACATGGCAACAAAGGAGCACCATTTTCTCCCAAAATTAGGGCCAAAGTCTTTACTTAATATTGGGATTGTCTAAACCCCATGGAGTCTTGAACCAGCGCTTTTATTTCAAAACTATTCTATATAATTTCATTTTCCAGAAAAAAAAAGCAAAGCCTCTGATGATCTCTTTTTGCAACAGGTCCTACAGGTGGGTTGGAAAATCAGCACATCACCTTTCCTTTGTCCCATCGCTATGAAACCCTCACACAAACAAAAGGGCTTAAGGGCTTTTGAGCCAAAAATACTCCAGAGTGCAGAATCCTCTGAAGTGCTGAGGAAATATTGGGTTTGTGTTGAGATAATTTGAAGGCATTCCATGCAAAGAGTAACCGCCTTTGGCACAGGCACATTCAAGCTTTAACTGTTGTCTCTCAGTAAAAAATGCCCATGGCATTCAAACAACAAAAAAAATACGTTCTGTTTTGAAAAAATATTCCGGGGAAAACCAAATTTTGGCAGAAAATTCTGTATTGCAGAATTTTAGACACTGTACCCAACACGGGTAAAAACACCCACAGCTGCAAAGCATTTTAAAAGGAACAGTGGAATAAAAATTGAAAAAAAATTGAAGTAAATTAAAGAAAGGAAATAAAAATAAAATAATAAAGGAGGCAGCATTTGGAGACTTGAATTAGAAGTGGCAGCTTCCACAATTAGGTTCAGTTGAAAAAAATATGCTGATTTATGTCCTGCTAAAACTAAAAGTCTTTCATGGGGTTATCTGGGACTCTTTTCTAACTGCAGACTGCTGGGTAACAGAGAAAGGCAAAAAATAATAGAATTTACCTTATAAAACAGCCAAGGGGGTTTGTAACACCTGTTTTACACCCATCTAAAACGATCTAATTTGAAAGCCAAGCAAATTAATGATTTTTTCTGAGCTCCACTGCCTTTCATATCAGTATTTTGGCAACACAGAGAGATGATCTTTAAGTTTACATTGCACTGTAATTGTTGCTGCAGCTCTCCCAGCTTAGCAGGGGGAACACAGGGAAGGGAAAAGGTGTCAGCCAGTTCACAGGAAGGGGACATTAAATTCTTCGTGGAATCATGGAATAATAGAATGATTTGGGTTGGGAAAGGCCTTTAAGGTCATGGAGTCCAACCCTAATGCTGGGTACAAGGATTTTTAGAAGCCACCACATGAAATGTCCTGAAGTTGTTCCGTGGAATTACTCATGGAATCCCAGACTGGTTTGGGTTGGGAGGGACCTTAAAACTCATCCAGTGCCACCTCCTGCCATGGGCAGGGACACCTTCCACCAGCCCAGGTTGCTCCAAGCCCCGTCCAACCCAGCCTTGGACACTTCCAGGGATCCAGGGGCAGCCACAGCTTCTCTGGGCAACCTGGGCCAGGGCCTCCCCACCCTCCCAGCCAGGAATTCCTTCCCAATATCCCATCTCTCCCTGCCCTCTGGCAGTGGAAGCCATCCCCTCTAGGCCCTGGAGGTAAGGATCCCTCCTGTATATCCCACCTAGATTTCCCCTCTTTTCCCTCCCCCTGCTTTATTCAAGGAATAGTATTTGTTTATCCCTAGGAAGATACAAACAGAAAAAAAACCCAAAAACACCTGCAAACACTAAGCTCAGAAATGATTCCTGGCTTATCCCTCCAGCTCTCCAGCACTCAGCTCCCTCTTTTCCCGGCTGAACCCATCCCTCCATCCCACCACCGCTGAGCTGCAGAGGCTGCTCCCCCTTTTCTCGGGTGAAACCCATCCCTCCATCCCCGGCTGTCCCCCGCCGGTACCTGTTGAGCGCTCCTGTCCCTCCCAGTCCCCCCCGCCCCGTTCCAGCACCGCGCACTTCCCCCCCCCCCCCTCCCCCGGCCTCATTAGCGGGGGATTCGCCGCGTGCCGGTTAATTGAGCCTCGTGCCCACCACCTGCCACTGCCGGGCCTCATCTGGGCACTAACTGCTCCTAATTGCCATCATACGGCCCGAGCGCGGGGACAGCGCGGGGACAGCGCGGGGACAGCGCGGGGACAGCCCCCGACAGCAGCGCCGGGCGCTGGGCAGGGCCCGCCAGAGCCGCCCAGCAGGGCCGCAGATGTTTGTTGGCGGCCCGAAGATGTTTGTTTGCAGCCCGAAGATGTTTATTCGCAGCCCGAGGATGTTCCAGCCCGAAGATGTTTGTTGGCACCCCGAAGATGTTCCAGCCCGAAGATGTTTGTTCGCAGCCCAAAGATGTTTGTCCGCAGCCCGAAGATGCTCCAGACTGAAGATGTTCCAGCCCGAGGATGCTCCAGCCCCAAGATGTTTGTTGGCAGCCCGAGGATGTTCCAGCCCGAAGGTGTTTGTTCGCAGCCCGAAGATGTTCCAGCCCGAAGATGCTCCAGCCCAAAGATGTTTGTTCGCAGCCCGAGGATGTTCCAGCCCGAAGGTGTTTGTTGACAGCCCGAAGGTGTTTGTTCGCAGCCCGAAGCTGTTCCAGCCCGAAGATGCCCCATCCCGAAGGTTCCCGCAGCCCCCCGCGCTCCCATCGGTGCCGGCTCCGCTCTCACCCCCGCGGGCTCCTCGTCAGGAACCGCCCGACCCTCATTGCCAACAGAGAGGGGACAGCGGGGCCCATCATTCCAACATATGGGGAGCTGCGCAGCTCATTAAACCGCGCCGCAAATCCCCCGGCAGGAGCCCCGTCACCTGCGAGGAGGAGACGGGCCGGAGCCGGGAGGAAAAGATGCTCCGGGGGGACCCGGCGGCGAGAGGGAGCGGACAAATTGACCCGCTGCGGTTTTGACATCGATGTTTGTACATAAACTGCTGCTGTCGGGCGTTTTGTTCTGAGCAAGTACCGGCCTTTAATCTCCGAGCATCCGGCAGCACAAGTGGGCAATTCCCAGTTTGCACAGATCTCATAAACACGCAGCTTGTCCGCACGTTGCAAACCGGTTCCCTGCCCTGAGGAGTGGTGGTCTTAAAAGAGCACAAAGTAAATTGCAATGGTCTTTTAAAAAACCAAAAAAAATCAATTATATTAGTCCTCAAAAAACCAGATCAAGTACAACAAGCAATAATGTCAAAAAGAAAAGAAGGGCAAAATTCACAAGTTTTTTCTGTGCACAGCATATCAGTGTCACCACTCATAAAGAAGTGTTCCTGTACCCCTTGTAAGATATCTAAGATATTTCCAGAAACACTGTGAGTGTGCTCTGAGATTAATTTTTTTAAAGAACACACAGGTATTGTGAAAAATGGGTGATTTCTAGTCTGCATCTCCCTCATTATTATCCCACAATGCCCCTCCACCCGCCAGGATCGATTTCTTTCCACCAGCACCTCCTTCCCCATGCCTGGGCTCAGGGTTTTCCTGCTCCACGATTCTCCATGGAGACCCTGCAGCTTGGAAAACAAGAGAATTCTCCCCCAAACCAGATATTAAAGCAATGGTGAGACAATTGCTCTCTCAGGAATTGACTTCCCATGGGCTGAAATACAACTTGCTCCTTCAGACTCCTTTTCCCAAGTTCCTGCTCCCTACAGCTTCCAGGTGCTGCCACAGACTTCAGGACACTCCAGATCCCCCATCGCTCCTCCCCTCCTGCCCTTGGGCATCTTTTCCTGGGTTAAGATTGTGCAGGGTCCATCCTTGGTTTTCAAGACCTTCCTGAGCAAAGCCCTGAGCAGCCTGGTCTGATCCCAGAGCTTAGGGCAGGGGTTGGACCAGAAACCTTCTGGAACACTTCCAATCTAAATTAAACCCTCTGTCTCAAGCCCCACATGTCTCCAGCCCCTGCCTCAAGGCAGGGAAAATCCTCTCTGGCAGAGCAGGTCTTTTCCCAAGGCTTCCTCAAGCCCTTCTTGCCACCAGCCCGGGGTGGAAGTGCAGCAGGGTGAGACTGGAAGGGGTTTAGAAATGGTGCTTGGGAGCTCTCACCAGTTTTACTTGTCTTTTTCTGCAGTGGAAAAGTCATGGAATCCCAGACTGGTTTGAGTTGGGAGGAACCATAAAGCCCATCCAGTGCCACCCCCTGCCATGGGCAGGGACACCTTCCACCAGCCCAGGTTGCTCCAAGCCCCGTCCAACCTGGCCTTGGACACTTCCAGGGATCCAGGGGCAGCCACAGCTTCTCTGGGCAACCTGGGCCAGGGCCTCCCCACCCTCCCAGCCAGGAATTCCTTCCCAATATCCCATCTAATCCTGCCCTCTGGCAGTTTGAAGCCATTCCCCCTTGTCCTGTCCCTCCAGCCCTTGGAAATAGTCTCTCTCCATCTTTCCTGGAGCTCCTTCAGGCCCTGCAAGGCCACATCCAGTTCCCCCCAAAGCTTCTCCTCTCCAGGCTGAACAATCCCAGCTCTCCCAGCCTTTCCTCCCAGCAGAGCTGCTCCAGCCCTGGGATCCTCTTGGGGCCTCCTCTGGACTCTCTTCAGCAGCTCCATGTCCTTGCTGGGCTGTTCCCCAGGGCTGGATGCCCACAAATTCTAAACATCGATCCTGCTGGGTCATTTTATGAACAAACCCCTCACATTTCTTGGATGACAATCGGGGAGGAAAACAGCAGCGGTCAGGGATCTGATCCACAGAGGAGGGTAATCCTCTTAAACCCAACTCCAGTGGAACTGTTGGCTTAAAACACAGGAGTTAAAGAGGAGTGAACCGTGCTGGTGATGTCAAACACTGACCTGATTCCCAGGTGTGCTGAGGTAAAATGGAATGGGGATTTAAAACCTTGAAAAATCAGACAGCTTTTCTTTAGGCATCAAAACACGAGCGATTCCAGGGCTTCACTTGGTGCACCCAGGATTAGGGAGCAATCCCTGGGCCAGACCCCACTTGGGCAGCCCCAGCACAAGCTTCCCTGGCTTCCCCCATCCCGTGTTTTCAGCAGAGGTCAGAACAGGAACATCTCGCACTGGCTGCTCTTTGAACATCGTTCTATATTGCCCTTTTATTATCCTTTTTCTCTTTCCATCTGTTTCTATAGACACCCGCAGCAGCAGGGTAGCAATGCTGCTTCGGGCTTCAATTCCTACTGATCCACAATTCCCACCACTGATCCCTCAGTAAATACAAGCACAGCCCCTTGAATGCAAGAGATCTAAAGAAATTGCCTTTTAAGTTGCAGACCTAAAGCTGGCCCATCACAATCCTTTCTCTTGTTGCCTTGCCTGGGATTTCTCTTTATTTTCCTTTTGTGGGTTTGTTTACTCAGTTAAAGATTATCCTGACAAAGGAGGAGAAAGATACTTTATTTTTTAGAAACATTTTAATTTTTTAGGATTGAGTGGGTGTATCCTTTTGTGCCTAAGGACTGTGCTAACCATGTACTATCCTCTGGGGCAGTGTCAAAACCACTCTCCTGGGATGTTTTAAAGCCTCTTGATTAACTTCTACAGGAGAAAGTGTTACAATGAAGTCAAAAACTGCTTATAAAATTCTAAGACTTTCCTAAAATGTTTAATTTTGCAGTGTGAGCAACTAAAAAATCAGTGTGGTTAATCTCAATATACTGCACGTCACAAAACGATAAATACCATGTCATAAATCTGAATTTTGCCGTGTTACACTGAAAACATCACAGAGTTTTAGCTCAGTTTGGCTTCTGCAGGTGATGAGAGAAAGGAATTTAACACTGTGAAGTGTCTCTGTAAGAGGCAGCCCAGGACTGAGTGGGGGTCACTGATTATCGGCATCACTTCGCTGCCTGAAATTCTGGCAGGTTTTCCAGAACACTAAAAGCCCTCTCTAAAACATTTTGGTAACCCTGCAGACCACAATAAAAGCTGTTAATAAACTGATGTACTGAGATGTGGAGAGCTGGTTTGCTCTGGTTCCTTCGCTGCCGTTTCAGAGCTCGGAGCGGCGACACGATGCCGCGCTTCGCACGCAGCAACTGCAGCGGAACAGTCCTTTTTTTTTAAAAAAAAAAGAAAAAGAGCTTTGAGCGAAGTCTCAAACTCCAAAAGTGGAGCTGCAGAGCTCAGCGCACACGCAGAATCCTTGCCAGCCGTGATCTCTTTGTCCCCTGGCCTGTGAACCCCGGGCTGGGGCTGCGCCGCCCCGGAGCTGTGGCAGCGCTTCAGCAGCAGACTGGCAGTTTGACACGGGCCTGTCACGCTGGAAGCGGGTCCTTGGTGTGACCCAGGCTCGGGGGCCGCCGCTCCGTCCCCAATAACAGCTGAAGCTGCATCTGCCGCGGTGCTGGGCCCGGCGCTCCATGCTGTGTCACCAGCTGCCGCTGTTTACGCGCGGAGAGGCCTCGCGGCCTCCCGCCCGCGCCGCAGCCAGGCCCGGCCCCGCGCTCTGCCCGGGCCTACGCTGTGAGAGGCCCCATCCTGGCACCGCGGGATGCCCAGGCCCTCTGCCGTGAGGGGCTCCGTCCTGGCACCGCGCTCCGCCCGGGCCCTCTGCTGTGAGGGGATCCGAACTGGCACCACGGGATGCCCGGGCCCTCCGCTGTGAGGGGCCCTGTCCTGGCACCACAGGATGTCCGAGCCCTCCACCGTGAGGGGCTCCATCCTGGCACCGCGGGATGCCCGGGCCCTCTGCTGTGAGGGGCTCTGAACTGGCACCGTGCTCCACCCAGGCCTCCGCTGTGAGGGGCTCCATCCTGGCACTGGGCCTCCGCTGTGAGGGGCTCCAAACTGGCACTGCGGGATGCCTGGGTCCTCCACCGTGACGGGCTCCATCCTGGACCTGGGGCTGGGCCCAGCTCCGCCAGCACCACGAGCCCCAGGAAGCACCACGGCAAGCGGCCACTGCACACGGGAGAGCTCGGGCTGACCACCCTGAAACCTCTCCTTTATTAAAAATAAATCATCTATGGCGTTCTGTGGCAGCAAAGTAGTGTTGGTCAGGCCGATGGCGTCCAGCACATCCTGGCCTGGCGTGGAATATCGGGGCAGTTCAGGGCACCGCAATATAAGGGAGATATGGAGCCATTAGAGACTGTCCAAAGGAGGGCAAAGAGATTGGGAAGGGCCTTGATTTGAAGCCGTGAGAGGACACTGAGGGCACTTGGGGTGTTCAGCTGGAGCAGAGGAGACTGAGGGGAGACCTCCCTGCAGTTCCAACTGCCTGGGCAGGGGCAGAGGAGGGGCAGGGACTGAGCTCTGCTCTGGGGGGACCAGGGACAGCACCCAGGGAAGGGCTGGAGCTGTGTCAGGGCAGGCTCAGGGTGGATCTCAGGGAAAGGTTCTTCCCCCAGAGGGTGGGGGGCACTGCCCAGGCTCCCCAGGGCAGTGGGCACAGCCCCAAGGCTGCCAGAGCTCCAGGAGGGTTTGGATGGTCCTCTGGGGCACAGGGGGTGACTCTTGGGGATAGTCCTGCACAGGGCCAGGGCTTGGACTGGATGGTCCTTGTGGGTCCCTTCCAACTCAGCACATTCTGTGACTCTGTGATCCTACATGCAGCGATCACAAACTCCACAGTCTGGGGCCAGCTCCCCTCCCAGCAGGTGTGTGCACAAGGTGACACAGAAATCCCTGGAGACCAACACCTCCTTCTCATCTCCCTGGAGAAGAAGGGGAAGGGCCTGATCCTGCAGTTTCGGTGTCCCAAGAAGGATTTGTGGGATGAGGCAGCGATCGCACTCCGTCAACTCCCCCTGGCTGCTGCCAACATCATTCCCTGCTCATCCCTCAAGGATGGCCCTGGGACAGGCAGGAATCTCTTGGACAGAAAACAATATTTTCTTCAACGACGAGAGTTTCAAAGCAGTACTGAAATTGGCAATGAATTGTAATAAGAGAGTGTGAGACCTGAAGGCACAGAAGCCTCCCAGGGGCAGGTCTGGCACTGCCCAGCTCTGTGTGCTCCAAGTGCCTCCGGGCTTGGCCAAGAGCATCAGTCAATATGCAACTGGTCCAGATCTCCTGGGAGGGAACCAGGGCTGAACTTGGCTGCAGCCAGGGCTGACTCCTGAGCCTCTGCCTCTGAGAAAGGTGTAATTAGTCTTGATTACTGCTTTTACCTAAATGGAGACAAAAACCCCACAACACAGATCAGAGCCTCCTTCAAGTCTGCCCCAGTCACAAGGATCTCTCTGAGTAAAACTCTGTGGACAATTTGAAGGTTCTTTCTTTGACGGTGATCTGAAAATACTTTTTCAAAGTGAAAATACTTTTTCAAAGTAAAAATACTTCTTTCAATATAAAGTAACTGCTACCACAGTCTTGGCTTCTCCTACTCCTTCCCATTTCTCAGTTTAAGAGTTATTCTGGTGCTGAAGAATTACAGCAGGATCAAGTGGGCTGCTGACTTTTGCTTCTTTCTCCTGCCAGATTATTGAGGACACTGGTGTAAGAATCATGAAGGGACCCTGAGCTAAACTCCTGTTCTCCCTAGCCAGGCAAAGTGTGTAAAGAAAAGGAATCAATGAATCATTAAGGTTGGAAGCCCATGGATCCCCCCTGTGCCCCATCCCCACCTTGTCCCCCAGCCCAGAGCACTGAGTGCCACGGCCAGGCCTTCCTGGGACACCTCCAGGGCTGGGCACTCCAAAACTCCCTGGGCAGCCCCTGCCAAGGCCTGAACACCCTTTCAGTGAAAAAATTCTTCCTGAGTGAAAAAGTTCTTCCTGGAAAGGAGGTTTGATCCCTAATTCACCAGCAGAACAGGTGGGTTCTTCCACCCCTGCGCTGGAAATGCAACGAGCAGGTTGTCAATAGGAATGCAAAGAGCATTTCCAGCACCTAAACAGTTTTAAACACATTATGGAAAGAGTTGTCACTAGAGATCCTGTTCCTGGGCCATTAGACCCCTGTCTCTCTGTCAGCCTGGAGGGAGGACAAATCCACCTCCCAGAATTAAAGCCACCCACGTTACTGCCCATCCACAGGCAAAGCCATGGACAGCAGTGATGGTCCCTCACCTGGAACATTCCCTCCCACCCAGGACACCTCGAGACAATTCCCTTGGCAGGGGAAAGGGATGAGGACACTTGTAGTCACTGAGTGCTGTGTTTCCCTGCACTGCTTAGCATGGCAGGTGATATCCTGCCCCATGGTGGGTAAGTCTGGTCTTCCAGAAGGGGCAGAGGTTGCTGTTCATCCAGGATTTCCAGTCCCTGGGCTCCTGTTATTTCGAGGGGGCCATAACCATGATGCTCAAGTACTGAGCACTTATTACAACGTGAAACAGAGACTCAAATATCTGCTACAGTTCTGGGTATTTTCTTGATTCACTTTCCTATCTGACACCTTGCATGGAAAAATTGAGAAATCACTTATAACGTTGGACAGTTCTGCACCACAGAGTGGTATCTTTGCACCAGAATCCTCGCATAATATTTTAAATCATCAATTATTAAAACATTTCTGTTCCTGCCATTTCAAGATATTTATTCTGATAAAGGAAGAAATATCAAAAAAGTCAGTAAAAACTTCTGTATTGATCCAATCAGTCCACAAAATCCTGGTTCCCCTGAACCCAGCAGCGAAATTACCTGTGTTCCACTCACCAGCCACACCTCAGCAAAAGAGAGGCTCCACACGGCATTTTCTGCTCAGACTCCCAGGGATTCTGTTTTAATTAAACAGAGATTTTAGGCATGACCTCTAAACTTCCTGAAAATTCAGCCCCGCTGTCCTCCAGGCCAGCAATGACTTTCATATGATGCTTCTCATCTCGTGTAATAAATTCACAGATGGACCATCCTTGTCCTTCCGACGCCTAAGAATAACTCCTAAGTACCGTTCCCAGGGGAGTTGATTTAGTTTACACACATCTGCTGAGATACGTGTCTTTGAGCCCAGATTAAGTCTTTGTTTGACCATATTTGAGCATTTGTGAAACTACTTGGCAAGAATGTCCTTATTTTATTCATTCAAAACATGTGCTGATTGTTGCCAGTGTGATCTGAGCACCTCCCGTGGAATTGTTTCCTTCCCAAACCGTTCACAGGGACAGGGAAACCGATGGCAGAAAATGGGTGACGGTGTCAGCCCCCAAAAAATCAACTGCTCTGTTTTTAGGCAACTGAATTTTAGACTCAAACCTTTTCCTAAGCAGGCTGGGGATGTTTTGCTGCATGGCCCCGTGGCTCAGTGCAGTACCTGCTTTGCTCACTACTCTCTGACACGCTGAGAACACCCAGGGGAGGTTTCCATTTCTCTTTTGTGGCAGGGGAAGGACCAGGAAACAGCAAAACCTAAACTTGTACCTGTCTCTCCAGAGAAAGGTGAGGATGCTGAGACTGGAGCAAAGGAGGCTCAGGGGGGACCTTCCGGCTCTGCAACCCCCTGAC
>NW_020897832.1:53781-87665 GCF_003984885.1 Neopelma chrysocephalum | reverse complement strand
ACCTCCAGGGCTGGGCACTCCAAACCTCCCTGGGCAGCCCCTGCCAAAATGACAATAATTGTTGCTGGTTGTCAGCCCTGGCTGAGACAGTGCCTCTGTTTCATACTCTGCATCTTCTGGCTTTCAAACTCACACAGTCACCATCTTACTCTTGTCCTTCACCTTTTTCTCAGCTTAAAGAAAATAAACAAAATAAAATCCCTTGAACATCTGAACAAGGAAACCAGCATATTTTTACCTTCAACATCACGGCCCATAACTCCTTTTCTGCACACAACTCACACCAGGGGCTTTGAAATTTTAAATTTGCAAAACTAATACTTTACGGGGTGAAATCGTAAGTCACGAAATCCGTGTGTGGGACCTGTTGGGAGTCCCACAGGGTGTTTCCCGGGAAGAATTTCTCCATGGAAAGGGTGGCCAGGCACTGGAGGGGCTGCCCAGGGAGGTGGAGGAGTCTCAGCCCTGCCGCTCACCTCCCTCAGGCAACTCTCGGAGAGCAGCACACAACTCCCGATCATTAATGATTCATTATCTGTACCCCTCTCTCTCTCCCCTTTGTTCCAACTGTCACAGTGTCGTTCTTTGTCTGTTTACTGTGTATTACTGGCCAATAACACTTTGCAGGGTCTTTAGAAAGGGCTGTTTACTCAGAGTCAATAACACATTCACCCACGAGGAGTTAATGCTCTCACATCCACTAAGGGGGACAGGTTCAGGGGGCTGCACAAATCCCACGGCATTGTTCCCGGGGATTTGAGCACCAGCTCCTGCTTACCCTGCCTGGAAATCTGCATTTAATGCCATGTGTATGGTAATGAGGGTGCAGTGCACTGACACTGCCGTGGCTGGTAACCCAAACAGCTCCACAGAATTTACTTTTTATGTCATTGTCACTCACTGCTGGGGCCGTGGGTTGGCTTTGGCTGACGGGACAAAGGTGAAAGTCTATCTGCAGCTGAAGAATTCCTGATCAGGAGAGGGGCTGCAGGAGATCTAATCCAGCTGCAGGATCCAGAACAGGGCACTGCAAACGCCCAAGGATGTGCAGCTCCAGCAGCAGCCCCGGGTCTGGCAGCAGAGAGGAGCTCCCAGGACCAGGGAGGGACAGGACAAGGGACAATGGTTTGGAACTGAAAAAGGGCAGGGTAAGGTGGGATATTGGGAAGGAATCCTTCCCTGGGAGGGTGGGGAGGCCCTGGCCCAGGTTGCCCAGGGAAGCTGTGGCTGCCCCTGGATCCCTGGAAGTGTCCAAGGCCAGGTTGGACGGGGCTTGGAGCAACCTGGGCTGGTGGAAGGTGTCCCTGCCCATGGCAGGGGGTGGCACTGGGTCCATCCAACCTTTAAGGTCCCTCCCAACCCAAACCATCCTGTGATTCTATGATTACTTGTACCCTGCTTGGGTGATGGATTGAAGACATGCAACCTAATCACTGGGAATCTCCATGAGGAGGGACCTTGCTCAAGAGCAAACCTGCAAAATCAGGACATCATATAAAAATATGTAAATATATAGAACATAAATAAATTATAGATATATATTTTAAAAATGAATAGTTTGGACAAATTTACAAAGGGAGTATCAGAACTGACTCTGTGGTATCCACCACCATTATTTGCAAGCATATAGATTTGGGTAAAATTCATTTTCAAAGCAAAGAGATGCTAAGGTTTCTCTAAAATAAAGTTGGAGAAGCGTGGTTAGTTCGTGCTTTGGAACTGCAGGATCTGTCAGGCTTTAGCCTTTGAAAATGATCTGTTCCTTCATTTAGTTTAATCCTCTCTGGATTTCCATCCACTACTTAGAAGTGTAAAGTAGTGGTTTATGCAAACAAGGAAAATGATACTTTTCTGATTTTATATGCAGAATCATGAAATTCCACTAGAATGCACCATTACCATGGGAATATTTGCACTTTTACAGTAGCTCCCATATGAGGAATTCAGGGTTCTCTGAAGGAATGGCCACTTAAATTTATATTGTCAAATGGACAAGGAAACCAATAAACTCTATTTGACACGATGTGAATGTTTTATAAATCCAACTGGTCAAAAAACTGTTGCTTTCGAATAAACACTCAACGTAAATCAATATTTAATTTCACAGGGGTTCCTGTTGTGTTGCAACTCTACAGATGCTCCCAAGTGGGTTGTGTAAAGAGAGATCAGGATTAAGGGTTCTCTTGCTGAAGGTCTAAATCCCAGAATCCCACAATCATCGGGGTTGGAAGAGACCTTCAGGATCCTCCAGGATCACCCCAACACCCCCAGGATCACCCCAATCCATGTCCCCAAGGGCCACATCCAGACACCTCTGGGACACTCCCAGACACAGGGACTCCACCACCTCCCTGGGACACTTATTCCAAGGCCTGACCACTCCTGCAGGGAGAAATTGTTTCCAATCCCTAATTCCCTGCTGGCTGGAGCCTCAACACTCCCTGTGCCCTCACCCAGAGCCAGCCCCAGCTCTGGGCAGAGCAAAGCAACTCCTGCAAGTTAAAATAATTACCTAGAAAGAGAGCCCGTGTTTCTTCCACCTAATTAGATAATGTGCCCACATGTTTAGCACCAAGGTATCCACTCCTTAATTGGAGAAAGTCAAGGGCAGAAACTAATTAGCAGCATTAATCAAAAGCAGAGGTCTAATGATAATTAACAACACATCCCCACTACAAACCAAATCCCTTTATTAGAAGGTGCTTCAAATTGTAAAATTAAATGAACAGAGTTTTACAATAAGTGTTTCCAATTGCCATCTCCTGGCAAAGCTCTGCAGTATTTCCCCAAAATAAAGGAGAGGAGCCAGACTAAAGAATGATATTGCACAATATTCCTGTAAGGGCTTCGTCCTGACATTTGCAAACAACAGAAGAAAGCTTAAATTCCTAAATTCCTGGATAATTCTCCAGGTTATTGCAGTGGCCAGAGCTGTGTGTGCTCTTTGTAGGGTAAAATGCTCCCTCCCGTGCCCACACCAGCAAAATAAACCTCCCCAGGGGAAGGGAAACCCCAAATCTTGCTGTGGGGGCACTTTTGCTGCTCTCCACAATCTTGGGAGGCTACAAGCCTTAAAAACTTGGGCAAAGCCCCCACATTTTGTGAAATAAAGGATTATGAGCTGCAGAAATCCCCCCAGACCTCAGACCCAGTGTAAATTTTTGCAGGGCCACGGGAACACCAGAATTTCCTCACCTTTATTGAGCAGCCACGGGGTGGTTTGTGCGTGTTCCAGGTGCCTGTCACACCCCGAGGGAAAACCTGCCAGGGCTGGAGAGCCCCCAGCTTTCCAGAGGCTGGAGTTTACCACGGGGAGAACAGAAATCAAGCCCCCTGAGGCCCCTCAAACCAAGGGGATTGGGATCTTGGCTGCTGCAACATCGTCCTCCTCCCAAAGGAACAGCACCTGGCACAGGATGAATCCAGCTCTGAATCCACACAACATTTCTGTGTTACACCTTTAGTGAAGGGACAAAGCAAACCAGGCAAACCGTGAGTTGTTATTTCATTAGGTGTGTGGATTAATTGCCATCAATATTGATCAGCCCTTGGGGATGCCACTGGATTTAAAGCCTTCAGCAGTGAAATCCCAGTGAAATTCCAGCTGATGCAGGATCTGCTTTGGGAAACAACTTATTCCATGTTCCTGTGGTTATTTTTGTCTGAGAAAAGTGTGAAACTAATGGTCCCAGGCTGGGAATAACTCTCATAACTCAGCAGTGTGCAGCTCTGCCCCTGCCAGGGGCTGAGCAATGACAGGGCCACTGAAGTTCTTCCAAAACTGAGTATTCTGAGCAAAAAAACCCAACCCTTTCTGGAGTGTTTCGCAGCCTCAGAAAGTATTTGACAGTCTGCTAGCTCAGTGCTGGCTTTTAATGAATAAAAACCACCAGAGACCAGATTCTGCAAACCCTGTGAGGTTAAATTGACTTCACTGAGGCGGCACAAATTCAGGAAGAATTTGACTTAAGAAGTCATATTTATATTATTTATATAGATTTTTTTTTTTAAACAATTTTTTAAATTGCATGACAGGCAGTGAAAACCACGGGCCAGCTACCAAATTCACTGGTGGTGTGACACCAAATCACATCTCAACTGATCTTAGAGGATACATCAAGGCAGCACAGGCAAACAGAACCATCCTGATAAAGTTGACAAATTAATAATATTAGCCATAATAATGCTCTCTAATCTAACCTCCAATTAATAACTATTAAATCAGAACATTTTAAGACTTCTCTGTATTATAATACCTCAGGAAGAAGGATTTCATTACGAGGCTGGAAAAGGAAATGCTGCTTTCAGTCAATAATGAAACACTCCCATGATTTAAATTAAAGCTTCAACCATTAAGAAAGAAGGGATCTAAAGTACTTTTCTGTGCATCTGGCTTGCAAACAGCCACGTCCAGAGCTCAGATGTGGAAGAGAGTTACATATTCCATGGAAAAGAGTTCACATATTACCCAGTTTGTGTAAAAAATGTCTCTATGCAATTAGTGCTACTTGGAGTAACAGAAGTAGATTTGGATTTATTCCATGCAAAACACTCAGAGTAAGTTGTACAAACATGCAGCAGCAGGTGAAAATGTCCTTTGTGGCAACTTGGAATTTTTTCCAAGACTTCAGAGAGCAGCATCTTTTGGAAAGGAGATACAGTATTTCCTGAAAGGATAATTTTCCACTGGAAAAGGGGCCACATCTTCCCAAACAAAGGAAGTGTCAAGGATAAGCTCTGTTTCCTGCAAACCCATCTGGGAAATATAGATATGGATAGATATATATATATACAATCATAGAATCATTGAATAGAATCATTTAATGGTTTGGGTTGGGAGAGACCAATTTTAACACAAGCACTTTCTACCAGACTCCCAAATTACTCCTCTTCAGTGGATTTTCCAGTACTTTTTTCCTAGAGAAACAGCATCACCTTCAGGCCAAAAAAAGACACATTCCATTTTTCTTGAATAGGGAAAGCCTTAAAAAAAATGCCCCTGAAAACCTTGCACGTTTTTAATTCCTCTCTGATCCGAGCTGGCAAAACATGAACACACAAAAAAGAAAAATTCTAGGGTTGCACACAAATCTAAAATAAAACAGAGGGAAGGGTCAGTGTGTGTCCTAGTTTTGGATCCACTCAAGTTTCAGAAGAGCTCACACAGTTGAGCTCAGAACAGTTTTTCCCAGCAAACCTACCAGGAGCCAACTCCTGTGGCAATTATTGTGTACCCTGAACCCCCCAGCAAGCAGAGCACAAAGAGCTCAGCGTGGGGTGTGAGCAGCAGCAAACAGGATGTGTCGGGCTGTGCGAGCAGACACAGCTCTCAGCAGAAATTCAGTCCCTCAGAAACCACATTCCTGCTGCAGATTCACACAGACAGCACCAAAACCACAGAGGGAAACGTTTCTGCCACTGCCCCAGAACAGAAACCCCCCTCTCTGCCCAGAACAGACAAACTGAGCAACCTGGGCTGGTGGAAGGTGTCCCTGCCCATGGCAGGGGGTGGGATGGATGAGCTTTAAGGTCCCTTCCAACCCAAACCATTAAATGATTCTAAATTTTGTTTGATTCACTGCAGCAGCCGGGTCACAGTGAACTCTCTGTGCTGTTTTATGAAACCCTGTTTTGCAACCAGAGGAGCTGGGAAGCAGAGGGCAGAGGCCTTCACTGAAGAGGAAGTTCAGCATCTCTGCTGCTTCCTCAGAACAGCTCCCTCCCTCCCAGGGTCAGCTTCTCACGGCGTGTCTCACATGTCACGAGATGCTCCTCATCCAGCACCGACCTCCTGCCAGCACCTGCCATCCAGGGACAGGCACAGAAACAGGGATTTGTGTAGAAACAAAGAGTGGTTTGGGTGGAAGGGACCTCAAAGCCCATCCAGTGCCACCCCCTGCCATGGGCAGGGACACCTTCCACCAGCCCAGGTTGCTCCAAGCCCCGTCCAACCTGGCCTTGGACACTTCCAGGGATCCAGGGGCAGCCACAGCTTCTCTGGGCAACCTGTGCCAGGGCCTCCCCACCCTCCCAGGGAAGGATTCCTTCCCAATATCCCATCTAATCCTGCCATCTGGCAGTGGGAAGCCATTCCCTGTGTCCTGTCCCTCCATCCCTTGTCCCCAGTCCCTCTCCAGCTCTCCTGAGTGTCCAGGATCAGGAACACCTACGAGTGGAAGCAATATTTATATTTATAATCCCAAAAAAAAGTCATTCCTGAGTTTAATCCTAGTTGCAGGAACTGCCTGTAACTCACCCTAAAATCACTGAACATCTCACTTGTTGCTGTATTTGTAGTTTAAAGACGCGGAGACGCGGGGAATGGACAGAAAAAGGGAGAAGGAAATGCTAAAGGGGGAGGAAAGCGCAATGTCAGCGTCTGCAGCACGAAACCCGGGGAGAGCAGAGCCAGAGAATTCACCCCGAGAAAGAACAGGCAGGAAAAACAACAGATTTTGGGGAAACCGCATCAAAGACGGGCTGGGGGCGGGGCCTGGCGGATGGAGGCGTGGTCTAACGGGATGGGGCGTGGCCTTGAGAGATGGATGCGCGGCTCGTTATCATCTGGGGGCGTGGTCTGCTGTGCGGGGGCGTGACCTGAAGTGGTTGAGGGCGTCGCCTGGCGGAGTAGCTGCGCTGATTGGCGGGTGGTGGGGGCGTGGCCTGGGGCGGGGGCGTGGCCACTCCGCGCGCCGTCCCCGCCCCGTCCCCTCCCCGTCCCCGCCGCCATTTGCCTCTCGGCGCTGGCCCGGGTGGGACCGAGGGAGCGATGGGGGTCCGGGAGGATCGGTAAGGAACGATGAGGAACAATGAGGAACAATGACGATAGATGAGGAGCCGGAGCGGAGCCCGCGGGGAGTCCCCGCTGCGAGGTACGGCTGGAGAGCAGCGCCCTGTTCCCTGTGGTGCCCCCCGCTCTCCCTCACGCTGTGCTGCGGCAGCGGAGCGGCCCCACAGAGCTGCCAAGGCGCGGCCGCCCTCCCGTCCCCGGCCGGGCAGGGGAGGGCTGTGGGCGCCTGCCCGGCTGCTGCAGCTGCGCTCGGTGCTCCGGGATTCCTGGAAACGCCTCTGGGTCCTGTGGGCGCCGTGTGGGGCCCAATGGGTGTCCCCGCGGCGCCTCTCGGGGTGACACCGCCCGAACCGCGCGTTCGGCCCCAAAACCCCTGGGGTTTACCTTCGGCGGCGTCACCGCCCGCAGAATTGAGCCCAGTAAGTGTGAGGTGTGGGTTATTGCGGCAAGGCCTGATGTTTGTAAGGGAAAACAGGCAGTGCTGGGCTGTGACAGCGCCTTGTTGTGTCCCCCCCTCACAGCCCGAGGGGTCCGGGCCGTGTCCGGGTGTCCCCGCGCTGGTCCCTCCGTGGGCTCCCAATTAACGGGTGTCAAAAGGAAATGGTTGTGCTGAATGTGGATCCCCCACGGTCTGATGGCTCTGTTCTCGTTCTGCTTCTCTTCCATCTTTTATTTAAATGACTTTGATGATAGAAAAGAGAGTCACCGAGGCTGGAAAAGCCCTCCCAGCCCATGGATCCCCCCTGTGCCCCATCCCCACCTTGTCCCCCAGCCCAGAGCACTGAGTGCCACGGCCAGGCCTTCCTGGGACACCTCCAGGGCTGGGCACTCCAAACCTCCCTGGGCAGCCCCTGCCAAGGCCTCACCACCCTTTCCAGCAGGAAATTCCTCCTCCTGGCCAACCTGAGCCTCCCCTGGCACAGCTTGGGGCTGTGCCCTCACCAGCAGCACTGTGGCAGCCCATGGAAAACAGGCTGCTGGTTAATGCACTTGGATTATTAAGGTTAAATTATTTTGATACCCTTAGAAATGACTTCTCCAAAGTCCCCCAGCAACAGAATGTGGGAATAACAGCACAGCTGTCAGTGCAGTTCCCTGGTTCATGTGGTTTCAGTGGTAAAGGTGACTGTATTTATCTCCAAGGGGTGTCAGGGGATGGTTCCAGACTCTGCTCAGTGGTGCCAGTGACAGGATGAGAAGCAATGGCCACGAACTAAAACACAACAAGTTCCACCTCTACATGGGAAAGAACTTATTCCCATGGGGGTGGCAGAGCACTGGAACAGCTGCCCAGGGAGGGTGTGAAGTCTCTCTCTGGAGACATTCCAACGCCACCTGGACACATTCCTGTGTCACCTGCTCCAGGTGACCCTGCCTGGGCAGGGGGTTGGACTGGGGGATCTCCAGAGGTCCCTTCCAGCCCCAGCTGTTCAGGAATTTACCTGTGCAGGTTTAACACATTCCCCTGCAGACCCCAGAGAAGCTGTGGCTGCCCCTGGATCCCTGGAAGTGTCCAAGGTCAGGTTGGACGGGGCTTGGAGCAACCTGGGCTGGTGGAAGGTGTCCCTGCCCATGGCAGGGGGTGGCACTGGATGAGCTTTGAGGTCCCTCCCAACCCAAACTCCAGCTGTGGATGATGTGGGAGTGTGAGGCAGAGTTTTGGAAGCACCAGGGGCTCCATGCAGCTCCCAAGGGCATTGCTGTGAGCACAGGCTGGCTGAGGAGGGGCTGCACTCACTGCTGTTTCCATGGCTTCTCTGCAGGGATTCCTGGGCCTCTGAAGAGGAGTCACAAAAGCTGAGCAGAGTTCCAACAGAAATGGTTTTCCTCTGGAATTTCCCCTGGGGTTTCCCTGGCACTGATAGGACAGAGGACATCCAGCTTTAGAGAGCTGTGGAATCCTGGAGATAAACACTTTACAGCACGTTTTCTCACGTGTTTGAAGGTGCTGAACACACAGCTTTGCTTGGAATATGCATCATGTGAGACACTGGTGTTGTTCAGCATCCAGAGCCCTCCAGGAGCCTCTTGAGATTCCAAGAGTGGGGTAGTTGTTATTCCTGCCAGCATGGACAGCCAGGATCCAAGGTATGTAAATCCATGTGCACAACCTGCTCCTGGAGTGCTTGGAGCATGGCTGGGATTAACTGCAGGGATTAACACATTCAGGAAATAACTTGTGAAGTGAGTTCAGGCTCCTCCAGGCTTTCTCCTTGTGGGAAAACTGTGAACCACCTGGAAAATCTCACCCTGCAGGGGCAGCTGTTGTCTAAATGCCTCTCCTGCTTGAATGAATTGATGAAAGGAACCAATCTGAGGGAAAAGAGTGTTCTCTTTGTCTGTGGAATTAGGATTGTCAGTTGTACAGGTGCAGGTTCCAGTGACTTCCTCCAGCTGTGCCAGAGCTTTGGGCACAGGAAGATTGACTGCTCAGATAAGGGGTTCTTTCAGTTTATTTTAACAGGTGGATTGTATTCTGTGTTAATATATGGATATATAAACATAAGTTTGACCATAACGTGCTCTGTCATGATTTTCAATTTTAAGACGTTTGTTTTGCAGAGAAAATAATGTTGTATTTTCAAACAGTTCTAAATAAAAAGCTATTTATTTTTATTAAACTTGAGGAGGGGATTCTTTAGAAATAGTTGTACTCTTGCCCAGCTAATTCAAAGTCAGATCCTGTGTATATTAATACTCTGAGGATATTAAATAGAGTAGAATAATAACATTGAAGAGAAGGAATATTTTAACAGATCTTATGCATTAAAAATTATAATATAAATTCCATAACTTCCTTATATTTCATTTTTCTTTCCTGATCTACCCTCTTTCTGGAAACACTTTTTGCAAGTGATGAGTTCATGTACTATTTTGAACAAAGCCAACCAAAGTTTATTTTCATTGTACTTACAAAGTTGGAGTGAGTGGCATAGAATTTCCAAATGCTCTCTTAATGCAGAATTAATACAAATAATCCTACAGTGGTTTCTGTCTTTATTTGAAGTGGTAAGAGCCCTTTCTGTGTTAAAAAACTGAAGTGCTATTGCCATAAAATTGATTAAAATTGTCATAAAATTTTAAGGATCATGATCCTCCCCCAAAGCTAGAACTCTTTCAGTACCTCTGTCCTCTCCCAAACATTGGAGAGGTTAAAATAACTCTGTGTATAGACCTTGGTTTATCTGCAAGTACTTTACTGGGATAATTTACTAGGATGAGTTGCTGAATGTGATTTTTTTTCCCCCATGTATTTGTAGGTACAGAAGCAAAATGTTTGTTTTCCAAGCAGGGGGGTTTGTTTGTTGATCTCCACGGGAACCCTGATGGATGTGCCAATGCTTGGTGAGTGCCTGAACCTGTCTGTTCTAGGGGATTTTCTGTTCTAGGGAATTGTTCACTGAGTTCTGCTGAATTACCAAAGTCAGGGGCTGTTGTGTGTTTACAGAGCTGGCCCTGGAGTCACCCACAGGAGAAGGATCTCATGGCTTGTATCTGCATCCTCCATTCTGTGCACAAACCATGATCAGAGGGAGGGAAACCCTCTGCTGTGGGGACAGGCTGGGGGAATTGGGGTTGTCCAGCCTGGAGAAGAGAAGCTCCAGGGAGAACTCAGAGCCCCTTCCAGGGCCTAAAGGGGCTCCAGGAGAGCTGGAGAGGGACTGGGGACAAGGGATGGAGGGACAGGACACAGGGAATGGCTTCCCACTGCCAGAGGGCAGGGAGAGATGGACATTGGGAAGGAATTCCTGGCTGGGAGGGTGAGGAGGGGCTGGGCTGTAATTCCCAGAGAAGCTGTGGCTGCCCCTGGATCCCTGGAAGTGTCCAAGGCCAGGTTGGACAGGGCTTGGAGCAACCTGGGCTGGTGGAAGGTGTCCCTGCCCATGGCAGGGGATGGGATAAGATGATCTTTAGGGTCCCTCCCAACCCAAACCATTCCATGGTTCTGCCCCTCTGAATGTCCAGTGAGCTCTTAGTTGGACAGGTTGGTTTTCATTCCTTATTTAATTTTTTTCAGCACTCCTTAGTTTCTGGATTAGCAGGTAAAACAAACATAGTTTGGCTGAGCTGTAGTTGTAGTGAGAAAGTGGGTTCTTAGGATCATTTGATTGTGTAAAAATAGTAAGATCATCATCCCAGAATCCCAGACTGCTTTGGGTTGGGAGGGACCTTAAAGCCCACCCAGTGCCACCCCCTGCCATGGGCAGGGACACCTTCCACCAGCCCAGGTTGCTCCAAGCCCCGTCCAACCTGGCCTTGGACACTTCCAGGGATGACTGGAAACTCCAAAATGGTAAAGAACATTCCCCACTCAGTTCATAAACCATCTCCATTTCCCCAGTCTTAGTTTTCCCAGTTCTTTGGTCTGAGAGGTTTTTTGTGGTCTGTCTCTCTTATGTAACACTGTGACATAAACAGTTTTGCAACTGTTCAACTTTCTTTGTTTGTTGAAACAAAGTTCAGAGGCTGTTTGAACTCCAGCTGGACGGAATTCGATTTCCATGGGGAAGAGGCATTGAAAAATTAAATATGGACAGAACAGAGAAACATTTTTGTCAACAGGAACTACAGCAGCAAGGCAGCTGACACAGATAATTACAGATCTGAGCTTGAAAAATAAAGAATAATAACAGTTAAAGAATAATAACAGTTAAAATATTGCTTTGTTGTTCATCCCCACTGGATGCTTTTTCCCATGCAGGTGATCTGTTACTGCCTGGAAAGAAATCAATTGTTCTGCTTCTAACTGCAGATCTCTAAGGGGATGTTTATTGTTCAGTGTTAATGTCGAAGTGCAAGGACAAGAGAGAAGGTGTCTGTGGTTTGAATGGCAAAATGAAACTTCAGAGAGGAGTTTCCTGCCCTGTGGGAATCTGAATTTCCTGCGTGTGCAACTCCAGTTTGCTGCTCGATGTGTTTGCAGCTCATTCCAGAAGGGCTGCTGGGGGCACAGTGAGTTTGTGACATGTGTCCAGAGAGCCCCGTTGGTGAGAGACACTTGGCTGAGTGTCCTTCCCAAGGGAACTCAGCAAACTCATGGCCCAGGTGGATCTGTGTGTGCTCTGTGTGTGCCACCACCAGGGAAAGGGCAATTCTTAAGGCACTTCTCTGTGGCCACAAAGAATCTGGGCAGAAATCTCTTTAATTAGTCATGTAGGAAATGTTTCCTTTCCTCTTCCAGTTCTCTCTGCAGCAGTAGGCAAAGATCATAAAATAACTGCATCAATCCATGAGGAAATTCTCCCAGCACTTCAGTTCCCACTGACACACAACTGTTCCCAATCCCCTCCACCAGGAATGTGTACTCTGGTTCTGTGTTTCACAAAGTCAGGAGCTGAATCCAGGGATCCCTTCCAACCTCAACCACTGTGTGATAGTCCTGTCCTAACCATTATTTGTGGCTCTCCTTAAATGGTTTTATTTTTTGATGTGTGTCCAAGAGTTCTGTTCTCTTTTCACAATCGTTCTCACTGTGACCCGTCTTGTTGACACGTCAGGTCAAGACAAAAGAGAGTTTTAGGGAAGATAATGAAGTAACTTGGCAGATTTTCCCATGGAATTCATCTAAAGCATGAGAAAAAACGTGTTTGAAATTATAGTAGTAACTTCTTTGGTCAACTGAGTGTGGGAGTTGGCATCTCATGAGTCAGAGGAATGACCACAAAATGCCTTAAAATGAAGACAGGAAGTTTCTATTGGCTGCACTCAGAAAGCTGGAGGAGCTTGAGGAAAAAAATTTAGAAAGGTCAGACAGAACAATAATTCCCAGAGTGCTTTGAAGCACCACGTTGAAAATATAGGAATGATCAAGGCCAAGGAAAAGAATCTGGATACAGTGAGACCCTGGGGGGTGGACAGTGTCTTAGGAAGGTTGTACAGGAGGATGAAGAAACCTCTGGAATATCAGGATTGCCCAGAGAAGCTGTGGCTGCCCCTGGATCCCTGGAAGTGTCCAAGGCCAGGTTGGACAGGGCTTGGAGCAACCTGGGCTGGTGGAAGGTGTCCCTGCCCATGGCAGGGGGTGGCACTGGATGAGCTTTAAGGTCTCTTCCCACCCAAACCATCCTGTGATTCTACAACCCATGAGAATGATTCCAGCAATAATAGAATCTTCTCCCAGATCAGTTCTAAAATGACTCGAAATGGTGTTTAATAGACTGAGTGAGGTGCCTGGAATACAGTCAGAGCCCTCTGAGACAGTGTTTGACAAGAACACCTTGGGTGTGTTGGTTCACCCCGAGGTTTGACCCCCATCTGGAGGGATCAGCACGAGCCTGAACACAGTGGAGTGACCCAAGAAGCAGCTCCTTGGAGCCCTGGATTAGTGACAGGGATCAGTTCTCCCGGACTCTGCAGGTGGGAAGTGTGAAGGAGAGCAGCAGGAAGGTGTGAAGGAAGGTGCCAGTGGCACTGAGGGAATGCTGAGCACGTGTTGGCAGCAGCAGAACTGCCACCCTGCACACACACGGGGCATTAACTCCTGGTTTCACTTTCCAGTGTACCTCGGCTTTCTGTCTGCAGCTGTGTGCAGCCTGCCTGGTAAGAGTTTTTATCATCTTTCACGTGCTTTTCCTAACATGTTTCATAGCTTGCACACCCTCACCAAGCTCCATTTTAAACCCTCATGCTTTTAGAAGGAGGAACTTTGCAGAAATGTAGCCCAGGAGCACCATCCCTTGCATTGCTGTGTCTGTCGTGCTGAACTCTGTCCTCTGGTTGCTTTATTGCTCTGGGGGCAGATACTGAGCTGCTCTAACTGGGTTTGTTTAGTAGAATTGTTGCGGTCTCACACTTGTTTGCCATCATTTTGATGTGTTGTTTGTTGTTTGTTTGTGTTATTTTTCCCTTTCTAGAAAGAATTCTGGGAGGGCCCCCTTACAACCTGCGAATGGAGTCCAGCAATTTCCAGCACATTCTG
The DNA here is from genome assembly GCF_003984885.1 of Neopelma chrysocephalum. Taxonomy (NCBI): domain Eukaryota; kingdom Metazoa; phylum Chordata; class Aves; order Passeriformes; family Pipridae; genus Neopelma; species Neopelma chrysocephalum. The sequence continues at coordinate 73,956 of NW_020897832.1, read as the reverse complement.
TCCTGGCAGGCAAAGACTGACCCAGCTGTGCCAACCTCCTACAGGGTGCTGTACAGACCCCGCAGGCAAGGCTGGGAAATGGGGCACAAATTCTACTGTTTACTGGCTCAGATAGGAGGGAGGTTTGGAGTGCCCATCCCTGGAGGTGTCCCAGGAAGGCCTGGCCGTGGCACTCAGTGCTCTGGGCTGGGGGACAAGGTGGGGATGGGGCACAGGGGGGATCCATGGGCTGGGAGGGCTTTTCCAGCCTCAGGGATCCTGGGATTCTGTGAAAGTACTAAGGCTGAGGTTTTCTTGCTTTTTCACTGAGAAATGCTTTCCTCACGCTCTCTTATGTCAGAGAATTCAGATTATTTTGCCTTTTTTTACAGGAGCTGGGACTGGACGAGTGCCAGGCAGTGCTCAGCCACTGCACAGCTCTCCTGTGACCTGACAGAGGATTTCAAAGACACGTCCACTGAGTATTATGCATTTGTTCAGAGCATCACAGGAACCAGGGTGTTCAATTCCTCCGTGCTGCGTTTTGCACCACTAACTCAGAGTAAGTTCCCTGTCTGCATTTCTCATTTTAGAGGGTTTTGTCAACAGCTGATGTATAAATTATATTCTACCTTTGCAGTGAGACTCCAAGCCAACTGGATCAGTGGCTGTTTGTATCTAAGTCACTTACAAGGCTTATTTTTTTTTAAATTAGTGGCTGATAATAGTTCTGATAAATGGACTTGAAATTAAAAATCTGGTTTTGAAATAAAAAATGTATATGTAAATATAAAGGAAATAGCATCGTGTCAAGTACTGACAAATACAAAGTAAAAATCTCTGAAGTGCAAAAGATACGTAACTTAAAAATAAGAACACATTGTTTTTATGTCTTGGAGTAGACACCCCCAGGCAGGGGGTGGCAGTGGTTGGGTTTTAAGGTCCCTCCCAACCCAACCCAGTCTGGGATTGTATTCTGTGCATTAACCTCAGCTTTTCTCTCAGGTAGATACAAAACTCAGATCTCTGTGAAGCCGAAGCAAAACCTCTGACCCCTCTCTGCTTCTTCCCTCCCCCCTACTCCTTTCTGCTTAGTCCTGTGGGAAATTCTGATTTGTGGGAGTTAAATGCTCCAAGGCCTTGTGGAATTCCAGCAGTGGCATCCTCTGGAATCTGCTTAATCAGCTCCATATCCATCACCAAAATACAGTTGGTGCCGAATATATAGTGTATATTTTTTTCCATCATTTTTGCCCTTTCTTGTTTTTCAATAGCATCCCTGGGACCACCAGAAGTTAATATCACTCCTTGTCTAAACTGCATAAATGTCACCATGAAGCTGCCAACCTCTCACTACAGAGAAAAGGGAAAGCTGCTCTCTTTAATTGATATCTATGAAGAGCTGGATTATGAAATAACACTGAAATCACAGGACAGAGAGGATAAGGTAAAGAACATTGGGGTTTATTTGTGCTTTTGGGGAGAAACACGGAAAGAATAAAAGGGTGAGCAGGTCCCCAGAAGCAAATATGTGAGTGGAAGCAAAAGAAAACACAGAAATGTGTTTTCTTAGAAGAAAGACAGTGGCCAGCACAATCTCTTACCACAGAGTAGCAGGTCTGGGAGAGTCACCAGGGATCTCCTTTTAGGCCAATAACTGACTTTAAAACACTGACTTTCTTTGGCAGAGGGCACAGGAGAAAACCACTAAAGAAGTTTTCAGTACTGTCATTGAGGAACTGTATCCAAGTAGGAATTACTGTGTGTCTGTGGTGGTCACTGCATCCCTGAACAAACATTCCATCCCCTCACCCTGGAAATGTGTCCCCTCAGGCTCCGTGGCTCGCCCAGGTAACTGTGCTGGGAGGGTCTGTCAGGGTGAGTGGTGTGGGGAGATTTACAACTCAATCCTGAAAAATGATGGGTGATATGGAATTGTGGAATAGCCTGAGCTTGGAAGGACCCCAAGGATCACCCAGTCCAAGCCCTGCCCCTGCCCAGGACACCCCAACAATCCCTGAGAGCGTTGTCCAAACCCTCCTGGAGCTCTGGCAGCCTTGGGGCCGTGCCCACTGCCCTGGGGAGCCTGGGCAGTGCCCACCACCCTCTGGGGGAAGAACCTTTCCCTGAGATCCACCCTGAGCCTGCCCTGTCCCAGCTCCAGCCCTTCCCTGGGTCCTGTCCCTGCTCCCAGCGAGCAGAGGTGGGGCCTCAGTCTCAGAGAGAAAGTACCTTCCAAGAGAGAAACTTTGGGAGGGTTTGTAAGTGAAATACAAACCCCATCCACTCTGGGGCAACAAATCCCTTGGCAGTCCTGGGAGCCACACAAACCTCCACTCACTGCAGAAAGATCAAAGATGGTGTCATTTCTTTTTTAATTACTGAATCTAATTTGAGATTTGGTCTTGTTTTGACTTTGACTTAGAGAGGTCCCTTCTAACCAAAATTATTCTCACTAGCTGTTGTGAATGTATGAAATGTGGTCGTGGTGCACCTCATTCATTTCTGTTTATTTCTTGTTTTTCCTGCCCAGGTTATCACTTACCTACAGTGGCAAGTGCTGTGTGTCTCTCACTGGTAATAGGTGGTGCCTTGAAGTGTCTGCATGCAGCAGGTTATTTTCTTCTAGGCAAATCATTGCCACATGCCTTGGTATGTAATAATCCTCAGATTTAACCTTTCTGGTTGGGAGGAGGAAGTTCACCTCCTGGAATTTCTAATCCTGTGCATTGTGTACAAGTTATGTAAGAGCACGGAATGTTTAATTTGCAGATTGTTTAATTTACCTCTGTCAAAGATAATCTGCAGGCTGTTTCTATCCATCTTTGCTTGCTTGTTTTATTTTTATAGCCTCCAATTTCTTTCACATTTAATTCAATGGGGTTTTTCAACATAAATAATTTTCATTCTCTGCAAACATACCCAGAGCAGGTTGCTCTCACCTTTTTCTAAGACACTTAGCCTCGTTTCTATTCTTTGCTGTGTCATTACCTTCACATCCCTAAAACTGCTGAACATGACTTTGCCAAGCAGTGTCTAAGGTTTATTTTTTTATTTATTGTCACCATTTTCCCTCAATGCTTTGCATATTAAATAATCCTCCAAAGTGCAGGGGGAAAATGGGGCTTGGCATGTTAAATTGCTTCAAATAGTAATTTCTGAAGGACAATAAAATTGATCAGGTAACTGCAAGAGCTCAGAGAGATTCGCAGGACTTGGCTCAGGTTTAAGATGTGTTTCCAAAATGAGCTTTTAGTCTTAGAAAGAGACCTCAGAAATCAGAACTAAATCATTACATACCTGACACTGCTTGGCACTGTTGTCACTTCGTTTCTGTGGCTGCCCAGTGTGCCTGGATTTGTAGTGAAGGCTGTCCGTGTTTTGGCTTTAAACTGAAACAGAATAGGGTTAAATGGGATATTGGGAAGGAATTCCTGGCTGGGAGGGTGGGGAGGCCCTGGCCCAGGTTGCCCAGAGAAGCTGTGGCTGCCCCTGGATCCCTGGAAGTGTCCAAGGCCAGGTTGGACGGGGCTTGGAGCAACCTGGGCTGGTGGAAGGTGTCCCTGCCCATGGCAGGGGGTGGTACTGGAGGGGCTTTGAGGTCCCTCCCAACCCAAACCATTCAGTGGTTCTGTAATTTTCAGGAATGGAGAAGAGGGAAATGCCCTGAATTCTGTGGAAAACCCCAAAAACACGGCACAGAAGGAATCATTTGTTTGACAACCTCACGATTGGGGGTGTTGTTGCTCATGTTTTCCTGTGCACGTGTGCAAGTTTGGCTGATGTTTTTAATTCCCTTTACTCCTTTAGGAATCCATCAGGAGGTGGGTCTACCTGTCCTGGATATTTCCAGCAGAAGAAGTCGACTCCGTGGAGGTCATCCCCAGAGAGGTTAAACCCAAGGCCGGTGGGTTCAGTGGCAGTGACAGTGACGGCGAGGACAGTGACAGCAGTGCCCTGTGGGACCACGACTACACGAGGAGGGAGGTGCTGGGCAGAGCCCCCCCTGCCCCTGGCATCCCCCCCGTGCAGTACTCAGAGAACAGGCCCCGTGAGGACAGCGGCACCCCGGGCACTGCCAGCGCACCCCCCGAGCCCCGGGGCCCTGAGGAGCATCACTCGGACCTGGAGGGAGAGCAGGACACGGGCAGGGAGGTGCTGAGCCCTTTCCCCGAGCTCAGCTGTCACTGCCCTGCCAGGCAGAGCGGCAGTGGCTGCTTCACCATCAACCTGCAGAGCGTGCTGCTGGGCACCCTGGAGGGCAGCGGGCACGGCCCCCCGGCCACTCTGCCTGCCCAGGAACACCAGGGGCTCTGGCAGTGTGACCATGCCTTGGAGGCAAAGGATGACACGGGGACTGGGCACAAAGCACTGGGTGCTGAGGACTTCCAGGAATGGCAGAACTCTCCTTCGGAGGAGGAAAGCGACTCCTCGGAGTCAGACACGGAGCAAGTGACTGGGTACATGAGGAGGTGAACGAGGCAGAGCCACTGTTACCCTGGAGCAGACGAGTCCACACTATCCAGCTTTTATTTCTGGACTGAACATACAGAGCTTGTCTTCTTATTAACGTTCTGTGAGGGTGGACCTCCCCTACAGACAGAGCTGGAGAAGAGAAGGCTCCAGAAAGGACTTGAGAGCCCCTTCCAGGGCCTAAAGGGGCTCCAGGAGAGCTGGAGAGGGACTGGGGACAAGGGATGGAGGGACAGGACACAAGGAATGGTTTCCCAGTGCCAGAGGGCAGGGATAGATGAAATATTGGGAAGGAATTCTTCCTGGGAGGGTGGGGAGGCCCTGGCCCAGGTTGCCCAGAGAAGCTGTGGCTGCCCCTGGATCCCTGGAAGTGTCCAAGGCCAGGTTGGACGGGGCTTGGAGCAACCTGGGCTGGTGGAAGGGTGGTCTCTCAACCAGACCACTTCTTCAATTTATTTTTTTTTCTTTAGCCCTGTCACTGGATTTCTCAGAAACCTGTTTTGCTGGATGTTTTGCTGTATTTTTCTAGAGAAAGTGGATGAATTGAAATAACGAAGGGCAGAGAATACTTACAATACTTACAAAAGAGTGAATCGAGGCATTAAATACACTTTTTATATCATTTTTTGCAATTATTGAATACCATTAAAATATTTTTATGGCATTTAAAAGTTCCTGTGCTGTACAGTTCTACTTAACATTTGCACTTCATAAATAGGACTTTTTTAATATCCCTGCCTGAATTTTACCCGTGGCTCCTACTGGCCTTAGAAAATGTGAGTGAGCCTGCTAAGACCTTACTCCTTGTGGGAAGGGTTTTAGCTATTGCAGAGCTGAAAAAAACCCACTTTTTTCACCTTGTGTTGATGTCTTAGCTCCTACTTTTCTGCCCATGAGCAGTTTCTGGCTGCCAGGGCTGGCAAATGGATTAAACCCCAACAAAAACCTGGTATTTTCAGTAATAGCTTGAGGAAGAACCCTTTTTACTCTGAATAATAAAACTGCCCCTTCTTTCCCTTTGCTGGGGAGATGTTCTGGTGGAAGTTCTCTTCATCAGGCACTGCAGTGACAGGACAAGGAGTGATGGGTTCAAACTGAAAGAGGGAAATTCAGGTGAGAAATTGGGAAGAAACCCTTCCCTGTGAGGGTGGGGAGGCCCTGGCCCAGGTTGCCCAGAGAAGCTGTGGCTGCCCCTGGATCCCTGGAAGTGTCCAAGGCCAGGTTGGACGGGGCTTGGAGCAACCTGGGCTGGTGGAAGGTGTCCCTGTCCATGGCAGGGGGTAGAATTAAATGATCTTTAAGGTCCCTCCCAACCCAAACCGTTCCACGGTTCTCTGAGTAGCGGCGTGGGCATCTTTGGTGGGGGCCGGACCCTGCAGGTAGAAGATAAAGCTGAGGGTTGGGAACGGTCCCGCTGTCTGAGGGGAAACCTCGGTGTCTGAGGGTGAAACTGCGGTGTCTGAGGGAGCAGCCCTGGTATCTGAGAGGGAACAGTCCCAGTGTCTGAGGGAGCAGTCCCGGTGTCCCGGGTGAACGCCCGGTGTCTGAGGGTGAACAGCCGGTGTCTGAGGGGAACCCCCGGTGTCTGAGGGAGCAGCCCCAGGTGAATCCCCGCCCGGGGAGCCGCCGTGCCCGCCCCGCCCCGCCGGGAAGCCGGAAGGGTTCCGGGGCGGCCCCGCTCCCGCGGCGATGGCGCGGCGGCCCCGCTGCTGCTGCTGCTGCTGCTGAGGGAGGCGCCGGGAGCCGCCATGGCCGCCGCCCTCAGGGGCGCGCTGTTCGGCGGGCTCCTGCTCTGCGGTGAGTCCGCCGGCGCTGGAGGGAGGGACGGAGGGGACGGAGCGACCTCCCGGTCCCGCCTCGCCGCGAGGAAGGGGGCGGCGGTGCCCCCGGGGAGGCGGGAGCGAGGGGCGCCTGAGCCGGCGAGGCCACCGGTGCCGTGAGGAGCCGAGAGTCCCGGAGCGGGCGGGTGTTGCCCTGTGGGGACAGCGAGGACAGCCCGGGGTGCGTGCAGGGCACCCGCCGGCGTTATTGCCCCGCGGTTCTGTCCGTGCTGGGAAACGGGCACGGTCCTGCCCAGGCTGGGACATGTGCGGGTCCCGGCCGGGAAAGGCGGGTGTGGGGGCGAAGCCGCGCTCCGGGGGCTCAGTGTCACTGTACGGGACAGGGCTCGGGGTCACTGTAGGACCACGACTGTCCCTGACAGGAGCGTGGAGCCGGCTCTGCTCCCGGGGAACAAGGGACAGGAGGAGAGGGAACGGCCTCCAGCTGTGCCAGGGGAGGCTCAGGTTGGCCAGGAGGAGGAATTTCCTGCTGGAAAGGGTGGTGAGGCCTTGGCAGGGGCTGCCCAGGGAGGTTTGGAGTGCCCAGCCCTGGAGGTGTCCCAGGAAGGCCTGGCCGTGGCACTCAGTGCTCTGGGCTGGGGGACAAGGTGGGGATGGGGCACAGGGGGGATCCAGGGGCTGGGAGGGCTTTTCCAGCCTCAGGGATCCTGGGATTCTCTGCACAAACCTTAAACCCTCAGAAGTATTTCTCCGAATCTCGCCGTCCACATTGCGCAATAAAAGAATTTACCTGGAGGTTGTTCAGGTAGGAAGTGTTGTCAGGGAAGGGAGCCTTGCCTTTTCCTGGGAATTTACATGCTTATCTCAGACCTCATCCTGAAAGCAGGGGCAGCGCTCCAGGAAAGCTGGAGAGGGACTTTGGACAAGGGCCTGGAGGGACAGAAAAAAGGGGAATGTCTTCCCACTGCCAGAGGGCAGGGATAGGTGGGATATCAGGAAGGAATTCCTGGCTGGGAGGGTGGGGAGGCCCTGGCACAGGTTGCCCAGAGAAGCTGTGGCTGCCCCTGGATCCCTGGAAGTGTCCAAGGCCAGGTTGGACGGGGCTTGGAGCAACCTGGGCTGGTGGAAGGTGTCCCTGCTCGTGGCAGGGAGTAGGATGAGATGATCTTTAAGGTCCCTCCCAACTCAAACCCTTCTGTGATTCTAACTTCTTTCTTTGTGATGTGCAGCGTGTTTGAGTTAATTTGCTGGGTACAAGTAGGGATTGAGTCTGAAATAGTTTTTATTTAAGCCTGATTTAGATTTCAAGCTCCTGTCTGCCAAAGGTGGGTAACTGGCACATTAATTTCATTTATTTCTGCAGCCTCTAACCCTTAGGGACATGGTTTAGGGACTGGATGACCTTGAAGTTCTCTTCCAACCTTGATGATTCTGTGAACTGTAGACCTGTAAATTGTGTTATTTATCTCACAACATCTGTCATCAGGTTTGACACCTGTGACATGTAAGGCCTGATCTCATCTGGCAGGGTTTGTTTGCATTGCTCATTTACGTTGCAATAATGAGCCGGAATCTTTTCTATTTCAGTTTCAATACCAGCAATTATTTAAAGATCATTAAATCATAATAGTAATGGACTGTTCATCCATGCTTTACACTATTTTGGGGTTTCTTTTATTCAGTTCCAAGCGAAGAAAACGACTGTTCTTGTCACTTGTGAATAGTGCTGATTAATGATTATTATATTTAATAACTCACATTCACAGGTGTTTCTGGTTTATCTCTGTTTATCATTCCCCACACCCTGTTGTTCCCATTTGGGTTTGCCAGTCCCAGGGAGAGTTCATGCCCTGGGTGCAGGGCAGTGCCAGGCCAGCCGTGCCCAGTAAATGATGGTGTCATAAACACTTACTGGAAGTCGCTGGTGCTGGTAATTGGTTTGTGTTTCATCAGCTCAGAGGGCACGGGAGGCGCCGGGGTGTGAATTAATGATGTGGAGGCCTGATTGGAAACGAGCAGCTGAGGCAGGAGGCTGCGTTTAAAGCCGGGCTGACCGAGGAGTGGCCGGAGGAGCTGAAATGTTTGTTTGTTTGGATTGCTCCCGCAGTGGCTGGAAGGGTGCCGAGGCCCAGGAACGCGAGAATCACCTCGGTCAATCTGCAGAGCACTCTGCGGTGGGAGGCGCCGAGGTTCCCCCGGGGGAACATCACCTACACCGTGCGCTACAGGAGGTGGGTCCGGGGGGTTGTGCTTTCTTTAACTCACGGTTTACAGCTCTGTGTGTGTTAGTCATTTGTTTCCTCTTCAGAGGACGATCAGGAGCTGCCCCTTTCTTTTAGCTTGTGAGAGGCTTCTCTGCTGGGCTAAGAACAGGCAGAGGCATTTTCTGTGCATTCACACCCGAGGCAGATTTATACCTTTTATTTTTGGAACCGGAAACACCTTTTTAACAATGGATGTTATTCACTCTGTGTGTGGTTTATCATGTAGCTGTTACCTGTGATTCAGGAGATTCAGGAGACTGGGTCCTGCTGAGCATTTGCTCCTTCCCTGACCTCTCAGATGGAGCCACCCAGTGCCACCCCTGCCATGGGCAGGGACACCTTCCACCAGCCCAGGTTGCTCCAAGCCCCATCCAACCTGGCCTTGGACACTTCCAGGGATCCAGGGGCAGCCACAGCTTCTCTGGGCACCCTTTGCCAGGGCCACCCCACCCTTACAGGGAAGAATTTCTTCCCAATATCCCATCTAACCCTGCCCTCTGGCACTGGGAAGCCATTCCCCCTTGTCCTGTCACTCCATCCCTTGTCCAAAGTCCCTCTCCAGCTCTCCTGGAGCCCCTTTGGGCACAGGAAGGGGCTCTGAGGTCTCCTTGGAGGCTTCTGTTCATGCTTAGTTCAAAGAAGATTTTTCTGGGTTTTGGTAGCCGTTACCTTTTGATCCCTTCCTCCCTAGGTGGGCTTTGGATGCAACCCATAAAGAGTATAATATATTAAATTTCATATCATATATTATCAAGACCAGGCTGGACGGGGCTTGGAGTAACCTGGGCTGGTGGAAGGTGTCCCTGCCCATGGCAGGGGGTGGGATGGATGAGCTTTAAGGTCCCTCCCAACCCAAACCTTCTGTGATTCTATTCTGCAAACAGTTCCTGGTCACTTGTCAGGCTCTGTTTTCTCTGGCTTCTCCATGTGTGCATATCTTGGAGACAGCTCTGAACAAGTCCCCTCTGGACAGCAGTGGTTTGGCTGAATGTTTGCAGACTTCTCTGATCACTCCTGTCTGGTGAATCAAGTGTTGTAACCAGTGTCAGGAAAGGGGCATCTGCTCACTGACCCGGAATTTTAACCTCTCTCACAGATTTGTGGATGAACATAAAATCCTTTGGGTGGTTCTCAATATGTTCATGTTCCTGAGTCCTAACTGGTTGTACCAAGAGATTTGCTGTTATGCATTAGGCTGACAGGGAAGTCAGTGGTAATTTGCCCATCAATGATTCTGTTTCTCTTCCCACAGCACGGTTCTCCCGGGGGACACGTACGAGCTGGTGCAGAGCGGGCTGAGCAGCACACACTGCGACCTGTCCTGGCTCTGGGAGTCTGGCAAATACATCCTGCAGCTGCGGGCCCAGGCTGGGCAGCACCACTCGCCCTGGGTCACCCTCAGCTTCAGCCCCATGGATGACAGTAAGGCCCCTCTGCCCTTCCCCTGTGGCCCCCAGCAGCTTGGCTCCACAACAGCTGCAGGGTGCAGGTTGTTTTCTGATTGAATCACGTTGAAAATCACAGTTGTAACACTTGAGGACAGAAAGCAGAGTAGGTTCACTGTTATATATTGGTAACCTGGAAATCTCTTTTGAGGAGATTTTCTAATAAAGTGGCTTTTTTCCCCTTAAAATAAGGATCATTTCAATTTTCCAGCCAGGGAGAGGTTGTCTTCAAGGAATCAGATTTCCTATATGTCTAAATAAATTCACTTGGACAAGGGCCTGGAGGGACAGGACAATGGGGAATGGCTTCCCAGTGCCACAGGGCAGGGTTAGATGGGATATTGGGAAGGAATTCCTGCCTGGAAGGGTGGGGAGGCCCTGGCCCAGGTTGCCCAGAGAAGCTGTGGCTGCCCCTGGATCCCTGGAAGTGTCCAAGGCCAGGTTGGATGGGGCTTGGAGCAACCTGGGCTAGTGGAAGGTTGCTTCCTCATTGCTTTTCCAGACAAAATGCTTTCTTTTTATTTTTTCTTCATTCAAAAAGCCCCAGTTTCACGGGGAAAGATTGATTTTCAGTCAAGAAATCTTGCTTGCCCAGTATTCACAATATGTACACAATATTGCCATTCTCTTAGTGAAGCTTTCCAGTCTTCTGGGAGGGAAGATTTAGGCATTGCCTTGATTAGGGTGCACAGCACAGATGTTAATTGTGTTGCTGAGCTTGGCAGTGAGAGTGGGTTTTACCACTGAGCATCCTGTGGTTTGTACATTCTTACTCTAATCATGAACAAAAATGAAAATATTTTAGATTATTTGTTACCCAGTGCTTTTTTCTCTCCTCACAGCCATTAACACAAAATCACACAGGAAGGTTCTGTTCCACCTCACCTTGGAGGAAAACCTTTACAAATATGTTTTTTTCTTGCCCCACCTCCAATCTCTTGAATTTCATCATTCTTGGATTTCAGAGTGGAATTTTACATTTAACAGCTTTGTTTTTCCAAAGGCTCTTGTTGGTTATCTCTTTAAAACAAATAACTGTGACACAATTTAACCTGCCCAGCACAGAAGCACTGAAACATGGTGTGGAAAAATTACAATTCTGAAGGTATAAACTACAGCCAGAAGAAAATGTGATAAAAAGTGTGGATAGGTTCTCAGAGTGGAGAGAAAACCAGTAAATCATTAACAGAGGTGTTGTTTGACATATATTTGAAAGAGCCTGTGGCCTTGGGAGCTGGCTGGGCTTTGGGAAGGCAGCTTAATCCTGAGTGGGAAAGTCAGGGACTAAAACTATTGTCAGGAAAGCCTGGGAGCACTGGGCAGCTGGGAAATCTCCAGGGAGGACATGAGGGTTTGTAGGGTTGCCAGAGCTGGTGTGAGAGGGTATCATGATAAAGGAATGTGAAATTCTGTGACTCCTGTCTGTGCTGGGCTCACCCGACCTGCTGCAGAGAGCTCTGCAGAGAAGGACCTGGGGGTCCTGGGGGTGACAAGGTGACCATGATCCATCAGGGTGCCCTGGGGGGACAATGGGATCCTGGGATGCATCAGGAAGAGCACTGGAGCAGGTCAGGGAGGGGATCCTGCCCCTCTGCTCAGCCCCGGGAGGCACATCTGGAGTGTTGTGCTCAGTTCTGGGCTCCACAGTCCAGGAGGAGCCCCTGGAGAGGGTCCAAGAGGGCCCCAGAGATGCTGAGGGGTCTGGGGCTGAGCAGAGGCTGCGGGAGCTGGGCCTGGTCAGTGTGGAGAAGGGAAGGCTCCCAGGGCATCCATCAATCCACACCAGTGTCTCCCAGCGGGGTCAGGGCACGGCCCCAGGCTCTGCTCAGTGGTGCCAGTGCCAGGGTGAGGAGCAATGGCCAGAAACTAAAACACAACACGAGGGAAAACTTCTTTCCATTGAGGGTGGCAGAGCCTGGAGCAGCTGCCCGGGGAGGCTGTGGAGTCTCCTCTCTGGAGACATCCCAAACCCACCTGGACATGTTCCTGTGTCACCTGCTCCAGGTGACCCTGCCTGGGCAGGGAGTGGGACTGGATCATCTCCAGAGGTCCCTGCCAGCCCTGACTATTCTGGAATTCTGTTCTTATTTCTGCTGGTGCTTCTGTAAGGAATTCCACACTGCCTGAGAAAACCAGGAGCACCAAGACCGTCCTCATGTTGTTGTTCCTGAGCTCAAGAACATGTTCATGAGCATTGTAGGAAGGTACAGCCCTGTGATGCATCTAGAGGCAACCAAGGCAGAGTTTGCTGGAATTATAAGGGATTTATGGAATTATGAGTTACTCATGAAATAATGTAGGTGGTGCCACAATGCCATAACAAGGACAAGCCATTTACAGGAGGCAAGGGCATAACCTTCAGTTTAAGGGACACAATCAGTAACACACAGCAATAATTCAAAGGTTTCTGGTTTTCAAAATAATCACAGTAGAAAAAAAAACATTTAAACACTTTACTAGAGGGTCTCCTGAGGAAAAACAGGTGTTGTGACAGCTTGGCCCAGAAGGAGAAGTGAGTTATAACCATGGAAATAGTCCTTCCTCTCCCAGGAGTCACCACAGCTGGCAAAAGGGAACTGAGCTAATCCAGGGCATGGGGAGTGGAGTCTGCACTGGTGTCTGTTGTTTAACTGTGAAAAAATAACTTCTCCATGAGGAAAGGATTTATTTATGCCTGACCTGTGAAAAGACATCGCTTTCTTCCAACAGATAAATTTATTTCAAATGTGAATCATCATGGGTTGTATAAAAATGTCAAATTGAAATGGATGTGAAGCTGAATTCCCCTGTTTCTTCTCTTCCCCCCCCAGCAGTGATTGGGCCCCCTGAAGTGGAGGTGAAGTCGGAGTCTGGGGCCCTGCACGTGGATTTCTCGGGCCCCTTTGCTGAGCACAAGCAGGACAGGTGGTCTCTGAGGCAATACTATGGCTCCTGGGGCTACAGGATCCTCTACTGGAAGAAAGACAGCACTACAGACTCTGCTTCCAGGGTATGGGGGCTTTGATCTGTGCTTTTCCTGGGAAAACACCATCCTGGTGAGGCTCTGAGAGCTCCTGGAGGCCCTGGCACAGGCTGCCCCTGGATCTCTGGGAGTGTCCAAGGCCAGGCTGGACGGGGCTTGGAGCAACCTGGGCTGGTGGAAGGTGTCCCTGCCCATGGCAGGGGGTGGCACTGGATGGGCTTAAAGTCCTTCCCAACCCAAACCAGTCTGGGATTCTGGGATTCTGACAGGACTGAAGTAAAAACAGATCTCTACTAATTACAGTGTAATCAAGCCCAGTCACTCCAACAGTGACTGGGAGCACAGGGCAGGTTGCTGTGTAGTTAAACAGTGGCATGGATGGAATTTTCTCTTTCCACAGTTACAAATAACTGCTACATTGTGAGAGTTTATTCCCTCTTCAGGAAACTTTGGGCTTTGAATCCCCCAAAATGGGTGAGGCCTTACATTAACTGTGCTCACCTCTCCGATTTCTGCCTGTGTAATTCACTTTCTCCCTCTCATGAACAGTCTCTTCCACAGGCAAATGTGTTACTCAGCACAAAAGGCTTCTCCATACACGGTGCCTGGAGAAAGATCATAAATAATATAATAATTATAGGATCATGTGTTCTATTACAGGAAAACAGGAAGCCTCAGACCAGCAGACACCAGTCACAGTCTAATTAGTGCTTTTCACATCAGCACAGTTTTCACAGAATGGGGCTGCACTGTGTATGATCCTGATTTGTGGTTGTTACCCTGCACAATTCAGTTCCAGAAAATGAGGAATCATCATCTCCCAAAAAGCAGACTTTTTTTTGCAATTCCTAGGTTTGCAATTCCCATCCTCCCAGAAAGGAAGGTGTTTCTGCATATGGGATACAAACTCAGAGGGATTTACCAGAGGAAGCAGGAACTGCAGGATCTGCACTTGTAACACTTCAGGGGGGGAGTCTGAGTGATTTTCTAGGGATGAAAGGAGCAAAAGGCAGAGACTGTGTAACTTCACAGTTTATTTTTGAAGCTCAGAGATTGAAACCTGGCTGTGGAGTCTCCTCAGGCTGAGACAGGCTCTGTTACTACAGAACAGGACATTTTGTAGGTGCTTCTTTACTCTGCAGTTACAGGGACATGACTGATGGTGCCTCTAAACAGCAAGTTCTGCTGTCAGTCATCTCACAGCCTCCAGAAGCCTTTTTCTCTGTTCTTTTTGGTTTTCCTTCTGTCTGGATCCCAGAGTCACAGAATTGTGAAGGTTGGAAGAGCCCTCTCAGGTCACCAAGTCCAACCCTTAACCCAGCACTGTGTTCACCACTAAACCCTGTCCCCAGGTGCCACATCCACACGTTTTTGGACACTTCCAGGGATGATGATTCAACCATTTCCCTGGGCATCCTGTGCCAGGGCTTGACAACTTTTTTGGTGAAGAAATTTTCCCTGCTTTAGTTTCCAGTCTAGAACTCCCCTGGCACAGCTTGAGGCCGTTTCCTCTTGTCCTGTTCACCCATCCCACTTGCTGCCTCTCCAGTTAGATTATGTTTGTCTGTAGCAGTGCTCTCAGTTGATCTCATCTGCTTGGGGGACAGTTTCTGTCTGCAAACATATCTCATTTATCTCTTCTCATTAGCCTAAAACTTCATTAATGCTGCTGGAAACAGCCAGAAGGTCACTGGTGGGAGTGGTTTCACAGTACTCTTGTAACTGTGATTGTCATTCCTTAGCTAATTCCTTGGCTATTCCAGTCACTGCTCTCATGCTCTGCACATTTGTGGTGTTTTTCTCTGTCTGTAGGTCTCCCATGTAGACACCCAGCACAACTCTGAAATCCTGTCCCAGCTGGAGCCATGGACATGGTACTGTGTCCAAGTGCAGGCGGTGGTTCCCGACTGGAACAAGATAGGGGAGCTGAGCAGGGAGCTGTGTGAGAAGACAACCCACAATGGTAATGCCTGGGGCAGCAGGGGGGGAACTGGGAAATCCTGGAATCACACACCGGGGTGGGTTGGGAGGAACCTTAAGGCTCATCCCATTCTCCACGGGCAGGGACACCTCCCGCTAGCTCAGGTTGCTCCAAGCCCTGTCCAGCCTGGCCTGGGACACTTCCAGGGATGGGGCATTCCATAGGGAAAGTGATCATTTGAAAGGAATCACTCAGAAATGGATAATTACAGCTGTAACCATTTCTCCCTCCTCTCTTGCAGGTGTCACTCCCGTGTGGGTGGTTGTGACAGTTCTCCTGGGGTCCATGCTGGCTGTGGCCATTGCGGTCCCTGTCTGCTTCTTCTCCCTTTTTTACCTGATCCGACTCACCAAACATGTTTTCTGCCCTTCATATATTTTCCCACAACACTTGAAAGAGGTTAGTTTTCTGCCTAACACGCAAAAATCAGCCTTTTCAGCAGAACCACTTGCTTTTCCAAGGCTCTCGGTGCCAAAACCTTTAGAAGTTCTTTTATTTTGCCCTATTCCATTTGCACCTGATTGCCAGCAAACTGTAGTTTGTAATAAGCAGCTTTATATGGTTCAGAAACAGGATGTTTTCCTTCATTTTAAAGTGAGAGAATAACAGGTGTCAACTTCAGTTCCCCATTTAACTGGTGAGCAACCGAGATCTCTGTCTCTCCTGTCTCATTTTGGGCTTAAAATAGCACATTTGTTCTCCTGCAACAGAGTTCTGTCACCTGTGCAATAACGAGTTGTAACTTCAGTAAGGAGTGTAGGGAAGTAAACCTGGACCAGGCCAAGTGTCCCAGAGACACCTGGGCTGGGGGAAGGACCTTAAAGCTCATCCAGTGCCACCCCTGCCATGGGCAGGGACACCTTCCACCAGCCCAGGTTGCTCCAAGCCCCGTCCAACCTGGCCTTGGACACTTCCAGGGATCCAGGGGCAGCCACAGCTTCTCTGGGCAACCTGGGCCAGGGCCTCCCCACCCTCCCAGGGAAGGGTTTCTTCCCAATTTCTCACCTGAATTTCCCTCTTTCAGTTTGAACCCATCACTCCTTGTCCTGTCACTGCAGTGCCTGACGAAGAGAACTTCCACCAGAACATCTCCCCAGCAAAGGGAAGGGAGGGGCAGTTCTATTATTCAGAGTAAAAAGTTATTACTGAAAATACCAGTTTTTTGTTGGGGTTTAATCCATTTGCCAGCCCTGGCAGCCAGAAACTGCTCATGGGCAGAAAAGTAGGAGCTAAGACATCAACACAAGGTGAAAAAAGTGGGTTTTTTTCAGCTCTGCAATAGCTAAAACCCTTCACACAAGGAGTAAGTTCTTAGCAGGCTAACTCATGTTTTCTAAGGCCAGTAGGAGCCATGGGTAAAATTCAGGCAGGGATACGAAAAAAGTCCTATTTATGAAGTGCAAATGTTAAGTAGAACTGTACAGCACAGGAACTTTTAAATGCCATAAAAATATTTTAATGGTATTCGAATTGCAAAAAATGATATAAAAATGTATTTAATGCCTCGATTCACTCTTTTGTAAGTATTCTATCCCAGCCTCTCACCACCCTCTCAGGGAAGAATTCCTTCCCACTATCCCACCTGTCCCTGCCCTCTGGCAGTGGGAAGCCATTCCCTGTGTCCTGTCCCTCCATCCCTTGTGCAAAGCCCTGGACTTTGCTGACCCTGGAGCTCAGCTGTTGGGGTGGCAGCACTGCTCTGGTCAATACAGGATGTGGTGACATTTCCTTTGCTCACAGGTTGCTCTAAAGAAAGGGAGAGTTTTCATTTTGTGCTGTAGTGGCTGATCCCAGGAATCAAAGGTCAGTTGTACCTACAATGTGTTTTATCCAAGGCAGTGGTTTCACAATGTGATTGCTCCCAAGCCTGGGACAGGATGTTAGAGAGGATGTGACATTGTTGCCCCTCTGGGACTTGTGAGGACTGAGAAAACCAACTGATGTGTGGCAAACAATCTCTGGTTTAACAGTAACAGTATTTCTAAGCAAACAGGATGGTCCAGCCAGTGCAACCTAATTCTCATTTCCTCTTTTTTCTCCACAGTTCTTGAGCAAACCTCCCACTGCTCCACAGTCCTTCTCTCCAGTTCCACAAGAAGAACATCTTATTTGTGACAAGCTGACTGTCCTTCCAGAAGATTCCCAAAATCCCAGGGATGAGGCTGAGGATGAGGCCAACGAGACACCAGAGCACCCCCAGGGCTCTGAACGAGGAGATTCCAACTCAGGAGTAGGAACAGCTTCAGGGAAGACCTAAATGCTTCCTTGGAAAAGGAAAACAAAGGGACTGTTGGGTTTATCTCCTTATTGCTGCTTCCTTCAGACAGTAAAAATCCACAGACAAAGGTGTGGGCACAGACTTTTGACTGAACCATTTTTTTTTTTTTAAAGTACAAGAAACTTGGCTGTAAATGAGGAACTAAACAATACACAATTTTTGCCACTGCTGGTGGTGGCTCCCTAAGGAGTTGTGGCAATACCTGGCACTGATTATGACATTAAAAAGCAATTTTCATATATATATATATATATATATATAAAAAGTACTAGTTAACTCTGATGAACTATTTATTGCAAAAACTAAGCAAAATATTTGTAAAAGAAAAGTATATTTTGTAAAGAAAGACCTGACCTGATTTATTTTTTCTTATGAAAAATTATATGTGTTTTTAAGGATGTCCTCCAGTGGCATCATCTTTCTCTTGAATTGTTTTCTACCTGCTGCAGAATTGTGAAGTTTTTAGGATGGGATGAACTGAAGTCTGTGGAAAACTTGGCAGCTAAAGTGGGAGTTAAATGAGGTTCATTTTGTTTATCTGTTGATGTGTATTCTTAATTTAAAAATGTCAGTCTGGGGAGCTGGGACTCCCTGTGCACAGTCCAGCCTCACCTGCCCAGGGTCATACCCAGGGTTTTACAAAGGTTTGTATAAAGGTTTATATAAAGGTTTTACCCAACACTGGGGCAGAGAGAGGCATTAACTGGCATTTGTGTGTTATTACATCAAAATGAGAGTGAAAAATTAAATTCTGTCAGCCAAAGGAACCTGGCACGAGTGAAGTGTGTCTGGGTCAGCTCCCTGTGTGATCCCTGCCCCTTCTCCCACACAAACAGTTTCTTAGATATGTCCTTTTTCTTTTTTGCCCTTTTTTAACGTGGGGTCTGTTAAAGCAAGAGGGTTGAAGTTCAGGTGAGCTCATCTTT
Source organism: Neopelma chrysocephalum (assembly GCF_003984885.1). Classification (NCBI taxonomy): domain Eukaryota; kingdom Metazoa; phylum Chordata; class Aves; order Passeriformes; family Pipridae; genus Neopelma; species Neopelma chrysocephalum. The sequence goes on along the minus strand of NW_020897832.1, from coordinate 55,867 downwards.
AACCTCCTGTCTGTGTCATCCCCAGAAAGCCTTTAGAGGGTGAATTCCAAAATGAACTGGAATCAGCCTGGAGAAGAGGAGGCTCTGGGGAGACCTTGGAGCCCTTCCAGCCCTTTCCTAGAGCAGGGACACCTTCCACCAGTTTGCTCAGAACCCCATCCAGCCTTGCCTGGAGCACCTCCAGGGATTTAAGAGCTCTTAAAAGCAGCCCAGATGTGTTTCTTCAGAGCGACCTGCAGCCAGTTTGATTTGCTTCAGAAGCCTTCCTGTCCCAAACCAAGTCCTTCCAGGAAATCCTTTGGAGGTGAGAGGCCTCTTCTTCAGCCACAGCTTCTCTGAGAGGCACCAAAGGGTCTGGGGGCAAGGTGGCCTCTGGCTGTGCCCACATGGGCTGTGTGGCCCCACAGGCCCCTGGTGCCTCTTCAGAGAACAATAATTTAGAGGAGAGTTAATCCTGAGCTGAGCTTGTGGGAACAGTGATGGCAACGAACCAACAAAGCAGGGGAACTCAGCTGGGGCAGGATTTGAACTGCAGGGTACAGGGGGAAGCTGCTCCCTCTGCCACAGAGTGTCCTGGCCCAGGGAGGAGGGACACAGACCGTTTGGGAGACCTGGGAGTTATTGGAGAGCTATTCCCAAATATATTTGCTGAATTGCAAAGCAGAGAAGAGTGATTAAGGAATAGGGAGATGGAGAAAACTGTGGGAGAGGAGTCTGGGCTTGTGGTGAGCAAAACAGATCCTCAGTGAGGGAAGGCAGCAAGGGAAGGAACAGTTCAGCCAGTTCCAGTCAAGGGAGGGGAGTGAGAATTCAGGGACAAAGAGAAACCAGAGCCCAGGACCAAGCAAGGGAGCAGGGACACCCTCCAGCTCCACATCCTTTACCTCTCCATGTTGGTGACTTTGGTTCCTCCCTGCCCAGCAGGTCCTGGAGATTCCAGGAAAGGCTGTCTCTGGCTGCCAAGTGCAAATCCAGAACAAGTCCCACTGAGCAGCAGAGCCAGAAAGGCTTTCAGAAATACCCATCACGAGCTGTGGAAAAGGCTTTAAAATAGGTTCTTAACCAGAAATTCAGGATAAGAGTTTGTGGTAGCAATTTATGTTATGGGCAACAGCCATTAATCACTTGGCAAATGTCATTTTGTAGGATTCTTCAGTTACTGGCTAAGTGGCACAGAGGCTCCTTCCCTTGATACTGTGCTGCTGCGAAGAGAAAGGTGCAAAGAGCTGTTTTCCAGGAAGAACCCCCAGGCTTGGCTGACCATCCGTGTGCAATGCACTGGGAATATTCCTTCCTTGGAGCCTGGGTTCCCCGAAGGGAACTCTGCATGTTTGCAGGCCCTTCCTGCAGAACCCTGCGGGCCTGGCACGGGGATGGGGGGGAAAAGACAAATGAGACCCCCCTGGGGAGCCCTGCAGAGGAAATCCTCGCTCCAGCAGCGGGATGTGCACCAGGGACGCCGGGATTTCACCCCGGAGAAAGCACCAGAGCAGAGAACCCGTTTAATGACTTTCAGTTCTTCCCTTTTCCCATCAGCTCCGCCACCACATCACTCAAATCTCCTGTCTGATTTCTATTCCCTTCTCTCTGCTCCTGTTGTTTACGTGACACTTTTTGAAACTACGCTGGAAGTTCCTCAGAGCAGGGACTTTTCCAGTCTGTGTGAGGAACATTGTGACGAAGATGATTAAATCACAGCAGGAGCTCTGCACAGGGGCTGGATTTTCAGCCCTGCTGACCTGCAGGTGAGACCAGGCTCTGAAACTGCCCCAACAGAGCACAGCTGGCTGATCATAATGGAATTTCAGCTGCAACAGGGAAGGCTCCAGGGAGACCTCAGAGCTCCTTCCAGGGCCTAAAGAGGCTCCAGGAGAGCTGGAGAGGGACTGGACAAAGGATGGAGGAACAGGACAAGGGGCTTTAAGCTGAAAGAGAACAGATTTAGATGGGATATTGGGAAGGAATTCCTGGCTGGGAGGGGGGGGAGGCCCTGGCACAAGTTGGGCAGAGAAGCTGTGGCTGCCCCTGGATCCCTGGAAGTGTCCAAGGCCAGGTTGGACGGGGCTTGGAGCAACCTGGGCTGGTG
>NW_020897832.1:41949-43781 GCF_003984885.1 Neopelma chrysocephalum | reverse complement strand
AAGGTGTCCCTGCCCATGGCAGGGGGTGGCACTGGATGGGCTTTGAGGTCCCTCCCAACCCAACCCAGTGTGTGAAATGATGCTCCACCACAGCCAGGCTGGGATCTAATGATGGAGTTAAAAGCAATCTCTGTGCTGCTGTGACCTGTCCCCTGGTCACAAACCCAGCAGTTCCCTCTGCTGCTCCCAGATAAAGCTCTGCCATTCCAGGGTTTTCTAGAGCCTTTCCTGGGGTCACGTGTGCTGGGCCTCCCCTCCCTTCTGCTTCTGAATTTCTGACTTCAAGTTTCCACTGGTTCCTCCACACGTTTGTGTCAGAAACGTTGAGCATCATGTGCTGCTTCCTGGGATTTCCCCTTCACCTCTCCCCAGGGAGTGTTTTTGTGCTGCCAACACTTGCTTTCTTTTGGTGTTTTTTTTAGTACATTTTGTTATGTAATCATTGTTATTTTCAACCTTATTTATTAACGGTATTGCTTTAAATATTATGAATTAAGTAGTGCTGTTTGTTTATTAGAACAGTTGTGTGTTTATTGTAGTTTGGCAGGGGAAGGAGGTGGGCAGTTGTGTAAAAGCATTTCTGCTCTTTAATCTCTTCTTTCCCTAAAAGTCTAATCCCTTAAAATGGTTTCCTCAGCAACAAAGTGTCATCGTGTTTTAAGTGAATAAACAGGAATTAATTTTAAATATCTGGCTTTTAATCATTAATAAAATAAACCTAAGGAGTCTTGATTTTAGCTGTTACTTTGCTTATCTGGTTACTGTCTAAATCATTGAATCTCTTGCTGATTAAGCAGAGAAATTCATTCCTGGTTAGTTATTCACTGGGATTTGAGAAGTTAATTTGGGGAAGCAAACACAAAACTTACTGAAAATAGGGAAATGTATGAAAGGGTGGATCCCATAGTCATGTCTTTAGTATAGAGAACAAATGTCATGTTAAATCAACCTGAATTTCTGCTATTCTAAGATAAAAGGAGTTCCACTTCCCTGTATTTTGGTTTACTATTACTTTTGAATCTGTAGTTTGGATTTTTATATATATATATATATATATATATATATATATATATAATCTCCTAAGCATGCCAGAGAAAATATTCTGTGTTAAGCTGCTCCAGGATGGTTTTTCCAGCTCCTCACAGTTTTGGGGGTTTTTTGTGTTTTTCTGTAGAAAACTCCCAAAGGTATTGGGGCAGTGCTAATTAGAAGGGAGAGGTTGTGTCTCTTGTAAATTAGACTTGATGAATTAATTTCAGCTGGATTATTCTGATTTTTTTTAACACTGCTTCAAGCAAGTTCAACCATTTGGAAAGAATAGGAAAGAAAGCAATAAAATTCCTTCAGGAAACAGGAAGTTTGGCTTAGGAGGAAAACCTAAAGAATTGTTGCTGCCATTCAGTTTTCTCTTTGTTGTGAGTCATATTTAATAGAGTTTTCAGATATGTCTGACATAAAAATTAATGTGCTTTAATAACAAGAGGCAGAAAGGACAAGGGGTGGAACTGGATGAGCTTTGAGGTCCTTCCCACCCAAACCATGGGATTCCATGAAGTCTATAAGGAATTTATAGGATATATATTATAGTAAATTTTCTGTTTTACTCCCTGAATTCCATATAAATTTCTAACTTTTGGTTGGAACACGAATCTTGACATGATTTTCTTCCATTTTCCCAAACTTCCTTTTCCCTCTCTAATAAATATCGTTGCAAATAAAATAAATAAATATCCTTCTGCACAGAAGTTAAGGATTTGAAAATGTGAGAAAGATACTCCGAATATTTGATTTTTCTGCCCAAGGCAAACAAAAATAACAGTCTGAAAATGCAG
>NW_020897832.1:39788-41939 GCF_003984885.1 Neopelma chrysocephalum | reverse complement strand
TGCTTCCAAAAATCAACAACCTGTTGGTGCCACTTCGTTCTCCAAAAGGACTTTGCAGGCTTGAGTTGGATAATTGGCTTTTCCACATTATATATATTTTATATATATATATATATTCCTTTTTATAAAGAGAATTGGTCGTGTTTTATACATTGTGAAGGGAATTGGACTATGAAATAGTTTTTGCAATGAACCCTAAAATCAAATTCAGGATGGCCAAGCAGACTTTGGTTGCCCAGGTGAAAGAGGATTTACTTGTTCTGATTTCTTCTTGACATAATCCATTATTAGACTGATGTCAAGCAGCAGTTTCAGGGGTTTCAGGCAGGTTTGTAGAAGTTGTGGCTGTTGGGAAGTGGTTGATGATGTGACACAGAACAGGCAGGAGGGAAAGTCAAGTCCAAAAGGTGCCTTATTTTTTTTTGTAGTTTATTTTGTTGTGGTTCGTCTTGTTTAAAGTATTTTGCCGTGTTTCATTTTTATTTTTTTGAATTATTCCATTTTATTTTGTCGATTGTTTCTTCCCCCTGCCGTGTCAGAGATTCCCAGTGAATTCAGAGGACAGAGGCCCAAATTGTCCATGTTCTGGCAGAAGGACTTAGAGGAAGTTTAAACTCTCTAAATCTGCACTGGGCTGATTTTTGGGGGGAGTTGACATCATTTTAGTGACTTGTGAGGTTCCCTCAGTTCCCACGTATTCCCTGTGCCTTCCCACTTTCCCTCTGTATTGGAAAACATTCCAGGCCAAGCTTTCAGCCCTGACTGTGCCGTTTTTAGCCTCAATGCTTTTGAGCAGTGGTGAGAAATAATTCAAAATATGGCTTAAATAACCAGAGAAACGCCCATTTGCTGAAGTATCAGATACCTGAATTAAAAATAAAATTAAAAAAAATAATAACAACAACAACAGCCTGGGATTGTGCAGAGCTCAGAGGTGAAGTTCTGCACGTTTATCTGCCCATCCCAATTTTTTGTGTGTGTTTGTGCTGTTTTTTCCAGGCCAGGTCCCTCTGCAGAGCCCCCAGGACATCCAGGTGCACGCTGTGAACACGAATTTCACCTTGAGGTGGAACCACCCCGGGGGTGACCCTGGGGTGACATTTTCAGCAGAGTACAAGTGGTGAGTGAGGACTCAATTTTGAGCCACAAATTCTGCCCCTGGTTTGTGCAGAGGAGCATTTTAATTAATGACTTTGCTGCTTAATTACAGCCACTTTTGTAGAGACCTTCTGAAGTGGTTCTTTGAGAAGATGAACTGGCACTCTTAGAAATATAATTTACGTAATTTATTTTTAATGTGATTTATTCCCTGGGTTTTTTTAATCATGACCACACACACAGAGAATTTGAGGGAATTTTCAGTGTAGCTTTTGACTAATTTGTTCATTAATCCACATTTCTCATCTGCAAATTTAAATCCCCAGATGAAACAATTTTGGTTTTGTTCTTAAGTATCTGCTTGCTTTTCTGCAGTGGTTTCATATCCCAACATTTTTGCTTACATTAACACATTCATTTGGTATTTTTTGGCATTTTCCTGCAAAGTAAATATTGCAAAACATTTCTAAGATAAAATTACTTAAATTCTGAGCGACCTGGGCTGGTGGAAGGTGTCCAGGGGGTTGGAATGGGATGATTTTAAAGGTCATTTCCAACCCAAACCATTCCCTGGTTCTGTAATTATGAATACAGCTCTTCTTCCTCAGTATGTAAAGGAGAAACAGCTGCTTTGAAGACAGTTCTATTTTAAAAAATAAGGAGACAAGGTAGGAGCTGAGGATAAACCACGACTAATTCAGGTCTCTGCCTCTGTTTTTTTAGGTCAGAATGTTTTTAATCTCTCTCTGAAATGCCTCTTTTTTAACTAAGGTGTGGATGTCTGTTAATGCAAGAAAAAACCAGTTTATGTAAAGCTGATTATTGAACTCCAGTTGTCACCTTTGTGTTTTTATTTCCCCCTGATCTCCATTCCTGGCTCCTGTTAAAACTGGGGGCTTTTTGCTGCTTTTGTGCTCTTTTAAGCACTTCCATCAAGACTTTTAAATTTCTTCCCATTAATTAAAAAATCTTTGCCAGACTAGGATAATACAATAATGTTAAGGACAAATAATTCTGTAAAAATTCTGATATAATTCTATAATTTGGATAAAT
>NW_020897832.1:36196-39778 GCF_003984885.1 Neopelma chrysocephalum | reverse complement strand
AATTCTATAATTTGGATAAATAATTCTGTAAAAATTCTGACATAATTCTATAATTTGGCAGTTCTTTGATGGTGTTTTCTGACCCCGTGTCTTCATAAAGCAAAGTGCTGTCAGGCTTTGCAGGCTGATTGTTAACCAGTAAATTAATAGTTTAAAATGAATTCATGATATGGTGATATGAATTCCAGGAGAATTCATATATTCATATACACTGGTCCTGAGGATTGAACAGCATTAGTGGGGGGGTGTTATTAAAGAGGAGAAAAAATAAGAGATTAAATAGAAGAGGAAAAAAAAAGAGGTTAAGAAGAGAAATAAAAAGAGATAAAGAAGAAGAGAAAAATAATGCCAAGGTTTAAACTGTGGGTTGGTGTTGATTTGGGGCTGTTCCCTCTCTTGCAGGTCAGAGGGCAGTGGAGCAGAGTGGCAGGAGCTGCCTGGGTGTGGAAATGTCTCTGGCCCAGAGTGTGACTTCTCCTCAGCCGTCACTGAGTTCTACGACACCCACTTTGTGCGGGTCAGGGCTCAGAGAGGGGAACAAGTGTCCCCCTGGTCCAGGGTCCTGGAGATGGTTCCAGAGCACGAAGGTACGAGCCCAGTGTGGGGTTTGCACTTAAATGTCCTTTACTGGGTGTGGGGTTTGCAGTTAAATGTCCTTTACACAGAAGGGCAGGGGGGGATTGTGCCCCTCTGCCCCCTCGGGTGAGACCCCCCTGCAGAGCTGCTCCAGCCCTGGGGAACAGCCCAGCAAGGACATGGAGCTGCTGGAGAGAGTCCAGAGGAGGCCCCAAGAGGATCCCAGGGCTGGAGCAGCTCTGCTGGGAGGAAAGGCTGGGAGAGCTGGGGGGGTTCACCTGGAGAAGAGAAGGATCCAGGGAGACCTGAGAGCCCCTTGCAGGGCCTGAAGGGGCTCCAGGAGAGCTGGAGAGGGACTGGGGACAAGGGATGGAGGGACAGGACACAGGGAATGGCTTCAAACTGCCAGAGAGCAGGGTGGGATGGGATATTGGGAAGGAATTCCTGGCTGGGAGGGTGGGGAGGCCCTGGCCCAGGTTGCCCAGAGAAGCTGTGGCTGCCCCTGGATCCCTGGAAGTGTCCAAGGCCAGGTTGGACGGGGCTTGGAGCAACCTGGGCTGGTGGAAGGTGTCCCTGCCCATGGCAGGGGGTGGCACTGGATGGGCTTTATGGTTCCTCCCAACCCAAACCAGTCTGGGATTCTGGGATTGTGGAACAAACGTGGTTCCCACTGCCCATGACAGCAGGATGTGGTGGTTTCCTCAGCTGGAACATAACACAAGTCATGGAAGGTGCAATCCTGTCTTTCCTGGGAAGGGAGAATGTTGTAAGTGATGCTGGTTTCATGGAATCCCAGTCTGGGAAGGAGCTTAAAGCCCATCCAGTTCCCCCCCTGCCATGGCCCAGATCACTCCAAGCTCCTTTCTGCTGGAAATTTTCTCCTGACTTTGTGACTTTTCAGCAGTTCCAGTGCAGTACTGAAGCCTTCCCTCAGTGTTGGATTTATTGGTCTGAGCCACATTTCTTGCCTTTTTTTAGAATAATTTATACTGATCTTTACAGCAGATTTTGGAAAACATTTGCTGCTATTATTGCATTTTAGCTGCTTTTAGAACCAGGTCATGGTGGTTGGTCTTTAGGTTGGATTTCTATTAGAAACTGCCTGAGAGCCATGAAAACTGAGACCCTGTAGGTGATCACTGTGATCTTGTTACTGCCTCAAAAGAATCAAAAATAAGATTCTGTAGGCAGGTACTGTGGGTTTATTGATGTCAGCTACTTTTGGGACGTTTTTCCTCTAGGTAGTTGTGCTTAACTGTGTTTTTCTTTCCATATTTCCAGCTCAGATTGGTCCACCAGGAATAGAGTTGCAGCCCGCAAATGGAGACATAAAAATCAGGGTTTCTCCTCCAGAAGCAAATCAGGGCAAAAAAATGTGGCTAAATGACCTAAGCTTTAAATATAATCTCGTTTTCTGGGAAAATTCATCAAGTTCTCAGGTATGATCACTTTTTGTTAACGTTTAGCATTACCAGAACTGTCAGAGATGGAATTTAATCGTGCTCTAAAATGCAATTGTTTGAGTCTGCACCTGTTCATATGCAGTTTGAAAGTTGGGGGAGGTGTTTAGTTGGGGTGTTTTTGATTTCAGTTTTGCTATAGGATTAGTTTAGGTATTTAGTGCCAAGAGTTTCTGTTTCTGTTAAACGCTGGAGCCGCTTCCCAGTGCAAGAAGAAGAAAGTGAAACCAGCTCAGGTGTGTTGGGGCAGAGGCCACCCTTGGGCAGCAGGAATGGGAAGAGGGAGGAATTCCAGGCAGAGGGAAGGAGGTTTCACAGGGAGGGACAGATGTGAGGGAGGGGAGAGGGCAAAGTCTGAGTTGGTCTTGCTGAGGCAGAGGAGCTTCAGGACAACCCCCAGTGCCCTGCCCTGGGCCATGGGCTGGAGTTCATGGAATCACAGAAGGTTTGGGTTGGGAGGGACCTTAAAGCCCATCCAGTGCCACCCCTGCCATGAGCAGGGACACCTTCCACCAGCCCAGGTTGCTCCAAGCCCCGTCCAACCTGGCCTTGGACACTTCCAGGGATCCAGGGGCAGCCACAGCTTCTCTGGGCAACCTGGGCCAGGGCCTCCCCACCCTCCCAGCCAGGAATTCCTTCCCAATATCCCATCTATCCCTGCCCTCTGGCACTGGGAAGCCATTCCCTGTGTCTCTTCAGGTCTTGTCCTTGTGAACGTTTCCAAGCCACAGCAGACGGGGCCCTTCTGCAAAGATCAGGGTGGAAACAGCCCCTCATCTGTTTAGGGAAATGGATGTTGGGTAAATTAGGGTGGGAGTTGAAGGGCTGTCTGTTCTTTTGGAAGGTCAGGTCACAATTCATTACACAGTAAGGACACTGAGGGGCTGGAGCGTGTGCAGGGAAGGGAACGGAGCTGGGAAGGGTCTGGAGCAGCAGGAGGGGCTGAGGGATCTGGGGGGGCTCAGCCTGGAGCAAAGGAGGCTCAGGGGGGACCTTCTGGCTCTGCAACCCCCTGACAGGAGGGGGGAGCCGGGGGGGGGTCGGGCTCTGCTGCCAGGGAACAAGGGACAGGAGGAGAGGGAACGGCCTCCAGCTGTGCCAGGGGAGGCTCAGGTTGGCCAGGAGGAGGAATTTCCTCCTGGAAAGGGTGGTGAGGCCTTGGCAGGGGCTGCCCAGGGAGGTTTGGAGTGCCCAGCCCTGGAGGTGTCCCAGAGGTGTCTGGATGTGGCCCTTGGGGCCGTGGCTGGGGGGTGACTGTGATGGTTTTGGGGGATCCCAAAGAGCTCCTCCAGCCCTGGTGTGTCTCTGTTGCACATCAGAGGGGGAAGTCACTTGTTCTTACACGTAAAAGCAGGGAGGAGGCAGAGGGAGAGGGGAAGTGTTTGGGGTGAGGGGTGAGTGTCCTGTTTCATTGCAGTGTCTGTGGGATGAAGTGTCCTGTTTCATCTGTGGGGTGAGTTCTGTCACATCAAGCAGAGGCCACGATCCCACCCCACCTTCACGTGGCAGAGGAGCACAAAATGTTCCTTCCTCCGAGTCACATTAA
>NW_020897832.1:21117-36186 GCF_003984885.1 Neopelma chrysocephalum | reverse complement strand
GGGTGTGGGAACATCCCTGGCACTCGGTGCAACGTCTCCTCTGTCATCACCACCACGGGGTTTTATTATCTCCGTGTGCAGGCCAGGGCTGGGCACAACAAATCCTGTCTGTCCACTGAGGTCAAAGTGGATCCTCTGAAAACCAGTAAGGAAACGTGTTTTCTTAAATTTTCCTTTCTCAACATCTGGCCCCCAGTGTCGTTATTACTTCCAGGAGGATGGAGAGGGACTGGGGACAAGGGGTGGAGGGACAGGACACAGGGAATGGCTTCAAACTGCCAGAGGGCAGGGAGAGATGGGATATTGGGAAGGAATTCCTGGCTGGGAGGGTGGGGAGGCCCTGGCCCAGGTTGCCCAGAGAGGCTGCCCCTGGATCCCTGGAAGTGTCCAAGGCCAGGCTGGACGGGAAAATAATCAAAATATTTCTCAGGACTTTACCCAGAAACTCAAGGTAAAGGTATGAAGTTGGACTTTTAAATATGTGCTTCTTAAAAATTATCACAGGTTTCAATGACAGCGTTTTCTGCAATATTTTTTAAGTCGTATTTTTAATCTTGCTTTTGTTTTTAAGATGAAATTGGCCCTCCTGGGGTAAAGCTGGACATCAGTGACACTTTGCTCCATATCCAGATTTCTCCTCCGGGGGGACCCGAGGGTGAAACCATGAGGAACAATTATGTCCTGTCCTACCGGATTCTCTACTGGAAGAATTCATCAAATGATGAGGTTTGAGCTGGTTGACAAATTTTGTGCACAGCCACGAGTGTTTATGACGTAAATCCTGAGTTTGAATTCTCCTCAAGAAACTTCTTTTCAAGAGAGGCACAGATATGATGGATCAGTCTGAAAAAAAGACAATTTGTTGTTTTTTTTCTGAAAGATTCTTTTAAAAATCTGATCACGATGATTTTATCACACAGTGGGTGAGATTTTAATCTCTTTCCCTGGATGGGGCCGTGTTTGATGTTAGCTGGGGTGTAAAAGCTCTGTGCATCATAAAACCATGAAGTCCTGTGTGCTTTTAGCTCACAGTTTAATGGGTCTTTCCATATTTAAATACTTCTTACAGTAAAATATTTTACAGCAGTGGCTAAAAGGTGGAGGAAGAGAAGGAAACCAACTGCAGCAGGAGGAAGTTTCCTGTTGCGCAGAGCTCGGAGCTGTGAAGTTCCACGGTGGTGGAAGCAGTTGGTTCCTGAATTTTCCTTGGGAGATAATTGGGTGGTTCCTTTTATTTGCTTTAATCTGAGTGCCCAGGGAGGTGCTGGAGTCACCAGTGTCCCAGAGGCACCTGGGGGTGGTTCAGGGACATGGTTTAGGGGACCTGGTTCAGGGGTGCTGGGTGACAGCGGGACGGGATGAGCCTGGAGGTCTCTTCCAGCCTCGATGGTTCTGGGATTCCGTGGTTGCAATGACATTGTGCAGAATTACTTCTTCATCAAAATTCTCACCTACCTAAGTGATTCTTGTGCTGTTCATGTGCACCTTATTCTCCCATTTTTGGCTTTCCAGCAGGAGGCCAAAGCGAAGGAGACAAAACAAACGGTGGCGACAATCCCCGACCTGGAGCCCCAGAGCTGGTACTGTGTGAAAGCCCAGGCCTTGTCGGAGGCTTACAACAAGAGCAGTGTTTACAGCCAGGAGGAGTGCATCCAGACCCCTGCAGGTAGGGGAAGCTTGGGAACTGGTCCCCCTCTGCCAGTGGGATTGTTGACCCTTCACGGGCCTTTGCAGCTCTCACGAGTTAAAAACTCTGGGCAGGAAGAGCTCACACCTCGCTGGGCAGAGAGCTTGAACTCCCAGTGCCTGTAAGATGTTTTTAGGAATCACTAAATGCCGTGTTTTCAGGAATATTTTATGCTTGGAATGTTCACAGTTCTCCTGTGAACGAATTCAGTTTTTAACAAATGCTGTGCTACAGAGTAGGGAGACAAATCATCTGGCTCCTTAGAGCCCAGAGCTCACCCTGGTGCCAAGGGAGGCTGGGTGGATTAACACTCCCCCAGAACAGAGGAGCAAGTTTTATGGTGAAGATAATTGGCCAAATTAAATTTTATTAACACTAGAAAAATTGCTACATATCCAAACTGTTTAAGAAAATGTAATAACAGTAATACTCCAGCACATTGCAAGCCTTTAGGATTCATTTATATTGTGGTCCTGCTTTGTCTTTATCAAGCCTTAAACAACCCAAATGTTGCTTTTTTTACCTTCATTAGATAAATTCTTTAATCTATTTTGCTAGTTAGTAGTCTTCCCATATCCTTCTATTTTAATGAGCTTATTTAAGCCCAAGCAGCACATTCAAGGCAGATCATGCCCTGCCTTTCCCACATGTTCTTACATCCCAGCGTGGAAATCTTTCATTCTTTGGTCACAAAAAAAGAGACCTGATTGTCTATAATTCTGATTATTTGTAGAGTGTCTCTTGATATCTATTAATTTTAGTATGTTCAAACGTGCTTCAGTTTATTACAGGTAGTCAGAGAATCACAGAATGGTTTGGGTTGGAAGGACCTTAAAGCCCATCCAACCTCGATTGTTCTGTGTTCTTGTGTTTGATAATTTTTTTCAGTAAAATTCTCTAAGGTATTGGAATAGCAGCAGTTTTTCATGTGATGATCCTGCAGCAGGTTTGGAGCTGATCTGTTCTTTAACCCTTGGTGCTTACAAATACCTGGACTGAAAGGGTTTTATTACGAATACCTGGACTGAATGGGTTTTATTCCTCTCTTTAGAGAAAGCTTTCCCCCTGATCATTTTAGCCACGTTCATGGCTGCCCTGTTTGCTGTCCTGCTCGTGGCCCTGCCCCTGGTGTTTGTGCTCTACCAGGCCTACAGCAAAATCAAGTATGTGTTCTTCCCATCCTGCCAACCTCCGCTGAACATCGAGGTGAGCTGACACTCCTCTTTCACTGAACAGATTATTCTGGGGAAAATGAACCAGAAAGTGTTGTGGACAGGGGTTTCTCTGTTATCCTGGTCTTATGGGAACACCTGGGGTCTTATGGGAACGCCAGGATTGACTGTAGAGGTTTTGACAATGGTTCTCCACAAAGGCAGGGATTGCCTCCAGTTTCCACCTCCAGTTTCCAGATTTTCCTTCATTTCTTGTGTGGCCTCCTAAGGCTCTAATCCATGAAATATTGCAGTTCTGTAGGTGATTGGCAACCGTGAGCATAGCAAATGAGATGTGGTTAATGTTTGAGTTGTTTAGTGTTTGACTGTATGAATGGGATGATGAGGTGGGGTCGGGCTCTGCTCCCAGGGAACAAGGGACAGGAGGAGAGGGAACGGCCTCAGGCTGTGCCAGGGGAGGCTCAGGTTGGCCAGGAGGAGGAATTTCCTGCTGGAAAGGGTGGTGAGGCCTTGGCAGGGGCTGCCCAGGGAGGTTTGGAGTGCCCAGCCCTGGAGGTGTCCCAGGAAGGCCTGGCCGTGGCACTCAGTGCTCTGGGCTGGGGGACAAGGTGGGGATGGGGCACAGGGGGGATCCATGAGCTGGGAGGGGTATTCCAACCTCAGTGATCCTGGGATTCTGTGAACTGAACTTCATCCTAATTTTGAGTTGTTGAACTTGGGTAACAAATGGCCTGTTAGAGGCAGAAAACCTCATGATGCTACTCAGCATGATCACAGAATCCCAGAGTGGTTTGGGTTGGGAGGGACCTTGAAGCTCATCTAATTCCCACCCCCTGCCACAGGCAGGGACACCTTCCACCAGCCCAGGTTGCTCCAAGCCCCGTCCAACCTGGCCTTGGACACTTCCAGGGATCCAGGGGCAGCCACAGCTTCTCTGGGCAACCTGGGCCAGGGCCTCCCCACCCTCCCAACCAGGAATTCCTTCCCAATCACCACCCTCACAGTAAAGAATCCGATAAACCAGATTTGTACAGCTGTGGTGTTAAGCAGAATCATTATTTAAATTATTTAAACCATTATATAAATATTGTGTGTGAATGTTCACCCCTCCCTTTTCTCCTTCTCTTTTCTCAGGGGTTTGGAGGAGAGCTCTGCACCAGCCCTTATCTGTCAACTCCAGAAGAACCAATAGAGAATTATTCTATAATTGACTCTATGATCACAAATGAAGGAAATCAGATCGACTGCAAAGGCTACAAACATTCCAAACAGAGCAGTCGGGACTCAGGGAATTACTCCAACGACGACAACACGTCAGGGAGCAAAGGCTCGGCAGAAACTCTGGAAAAGGAGATAGTGTAACCCTGAGGACAATAAAATTCCTCTGTGGGGCTGGCACTTTGATAAAACCTCTTCATGAGGAAGACACTGTGACTGTCGGGCTCGTTGCCTTTGGGTTTCCAGATCTGCACTTTGTTGGTTGGTTGGAATCACCGCGAGTCACACGATGGACTCATCGTCCCTTGCACTGATGTGGGGAAACATCCACCTTCTGCGTGGATCTGGACACTCTCTGTACTTGAAGCTGATGATCAGCAGAGCCCTCGTGTCCCACAGGAGGGTTTGTGTCTCTCTGTCTCTCACAGAGGGTTGTGTCGAGCCCGGCGCGTGCCAGGCCGTCGCCGCCGCTCCCGGCGTTGACTCTCCCAAATGTTTACACAGGCAGGAGGAAATCCATGCTGGATACAATCCTAAGGACTTCTTGGACATTCTCTTCCAGCCCCTCAGGGGCAGTGCTTGTTGGTTCAGCAGGTCCAGAACGAAGTGCCAAGACACCAAAGGTTGAGTCAGTGAAGGGCTTCTGGGGCTCCGTGTGGGATTCCCACTTCCTTGTCCATGTCCATGTATCCTACTCCCCGTTCCTGGAAGTGCCCAAGGCCGGGTGGGACGTTGCTCTGAGCAGCCTGGGCTGGTGGAAGGTGTCCCAGCCCATGGCAGGAGGTGGGGCTGGATGGGCTTTAAGGTCCCTCCCAGCCCAGGCCAGTCTGGGATTCCGTGGTTCCCCCTGTGTGCTTCTCCCACTCATGGTTATCCAGGCAGGGATTGGGATGGGAAGAGGCAGAAAGGAGCTTCCCTGGGCTGTCAAGGGAAATGTCCTGGTAGAATCTCTTTGCTTGGGTCCAGTTGTTTTGGATTCAGGACAAAAGCCCCAGCAAAGGTCCAGGGCTGTGCTGTGCAGGAGCTCCCTGGGGGCTGCAGATGAGGAGGCACAGTGGGAGGCACAATCCTGATTAATTAATCCCCCTCCCATTCCTACATAACCAAAAGTGCAAAATATTTACTTCCAAATGGATTTCATTTGGAAACAAAAATCTCCTAAAAAGGATGTAACTTATTTCTGTAATTATGAGGAGCCAAGGCGAATTTAGAAAATGCCTTTTAAGGGTGTTTGTCACTCAGAGCTTTTCCAGCTCAGTCTTGTCTTGCCAACAGACTTTTCTGTGTACAAATGATCAGGATGTGCTCCAATAACATTTCAATTTACATATCACTGTCTGCTGGAGTTAATTTTTTTAAGTAGCTTATTTTTTTATGAAGAAATCGCTTTGGATTGAGCTGGGTTTGAGCATCATGTGGACTTTTGTTTATTCTGACAAGGAACTCTTTGTGTTTATATATCTTTTTTTTTTTAATTTTGAAGACGTTGCCTAACTTTATAAATTTAATGCCCTTGTGTTCATTGAAGAACATAATAAATTTTGCACATTTATTTCTTTATCCCTTTCTTGGTTCTGTGTGTTTTTGATGAAGCTGCGCCGTGGAAGTTCCCAGGAGTCCTCAGTTGTCCTTCCTGAAAAACCCAATGTGAAGGATATCACAGAATATCATTTTATAGGATATAATAGAACATGATGTCACAAAATATCATACTATAGAAATTAATGTTGGGAGTGTTGCATGATTTGGACAAATTCTATTTAATGTGGAGGGTTTCACTGTCAGATTTCAAAGCAAAGCAAGCAAAAGTTTCTGAAATAGGCAGAATAATTTCCAGGCAGTGCATGTTTTTTTTGGGAATGTAGAACCAAAGAGATGCTAAGGAATATATATTTATACTATGAAGTTTGGTAATGAGATGAGTTACAGAAAATCTTGTTTCAGCTCCTTTAGTGTGGCCAGAAGAAGCAAAAGCAGAGCTGTGAGATGGAAACACTCATTGATACATTTGACACTTAAACTGGAAAATTCAGTTCCTAAACACCTGAGGCAACTTCTTTCTGATTTGTCTTAGATGAACCCAGGAATACTTGGGAAAGAACTTAAAATTTTACAAATCACTCCCCAGAGCACTTTATTGTCGTGCATGAAGGAACTTGGTTTCAGTGGATTTTGTTCCATTCCCAAAGTCCTCCTGAAAATGCAGCCCTTGGAGTGCTTTTCTTCTTCCCAACAGGATGATCTCGGAGGTCTTTTCCAGCCTGAATGATTCTGGGATTCTCTTCCTGAATTTATGCAGTGGGGTGAGATCCAGCCCCGTGGAAAACTGAACCCTTTCAGCTGGACAATGTGGAGTTGGGTTTGTCCTGAGGGTGGAATCACCAGCAGGTTCATCCAAGTCCATGTTTTTAAAGCCAACCCCTTCCCCCCGTTGGTTGTGTGGGATAATTGGGATCCAGCTGCAGCCTCAGTGGGGGGGAGGAGGAGGCAGAAATTCCCCATCCTGGGATTGAGAGCTGAAAGGAAACCAACATCTGGGAATCATTTTCCATGTTTGGTCCCAGATTCTGTGACTTTCCCATGACTCCTGCTTTTGGAGTGGGTTTTGTTGCTGGGTTTTATTAGGGTTTATTTATTTATTTGTAATTTATTGGGAGGGGTATTTATAATTTATTAAGGTTTATTTATAGTCTACTATGGTTTGTTTGTTTATAATTTATTAGAGGTTATTTATGTATTTATTATCTACTAGGTTTTATTATTCAGGCTCATCCACTTGATGAGTAAGAACATAGAGCTAAATCCATAGTAGAGAACCCCCTGGGTGGTAAATCCATGTGGGCTGTTGGATCATTTTCCTGGGGATGCTTTGCTGAGGGATGATTGTGCAGAGAATGTGACTGTGCTTTGCACTGACACAATGTATTTGTATTTATTTATCTTCTCATGTTAAAATTATATTTTAAAATTCATTTATTATACTATTTATATTTTATTGATATAATATTTCTAAATATATTTCTAATTGCATATGGCTATATTGAATATTATAACTGATAATATTTATGTATTATGTCATTTATTATTAACTTTGTATATTTATTGTATTTTTAATGTATAACATTTGTTATATATTATGTGATCATAATATATAGTTATATATATTACATAATGTTATGTATATTTTAAATATATTAATATATATTTTATATATTAATATATTAATATATTATATATTTATATAATATATTAATATATTAATATATTATATATTTAATATAATATATAAAAATATGAATGTATAAATATACAAATATATTAATATATTAATGCATTATATATTTTATATGATATATAAAATATATAAATATATAAATATATTAAATATTTATATATTTTAGATATTTATATATAATATATATTAAAATATATAAATATATTTATAATAAATATAAATATATATTAATATATTATATATAACAACAAAGTACTGCAGGGATATGCTTTAAGAATCCAAGGCACCAGAAGTGCCACTTTTTGACAAATGGGATTATTTGTCATTGCTGCCTGTGACAGATAATCCAAACTTCTTGAAAACTTGCTGGAGTGATGGATCATGGACAATTGCAGGTAAATTTCTAGGAATGTGAGCAAGACTTCCTGCAGCTCTTCCAGCAAGAGTTACCTTTGAGTAATGATGGTAAATTCTTGTTTTCACCACAGATGGTATTTCCAGTCTTATTTTCCACGGAGGCAAAAAAACCCCACAGCCCTTAAAGCTGTCCCTGATAACTAATATCCCATTAAAAAACCCACCTGACACTGGGGGCTCTCAGGACAAAATATTTCATTCAGGTTCTTGGAAAACACTTTGGCAAACCTGTGAGATTTTTATCTTGGTTTTCCAGCAGAATCCCAAAGGTGTCGGAGTCCCTGGACAGCAGCTCTTGGCTTGTTTGCCCCGGAACCAGCTGGAATATCAGGAAATCATGATTTGACAGAAAGAGGAACAGCCCTGGGGGAGTTTGCTCAGGGAGGCTGAACCATCTCGTGTCTGTCAGTAAGTGCCTAATGACTGTAATTAGTAATTACCCCCCAATAAGAGCAGCACACGCTGTGGTTGATGTGCTGGAGAACCCAAGGAACTCGTGCCTGAGCTGTGTTTCCTCCTGGACACACCAAGCTTGGAAAGTCCTGGGCTTTTAACTCGTTTTCTCTTTCCTGCAGTTTCCAGCATCCCAGAAACAGCCTCGGGATTATCCCAAATCCAGCCCCGTTCTCTGGGTGATGCCTCTTCCCTAAGGCAGCAAAAGCAAAGCATATTCTGAACAAAAATGGTGTCAGGGGCAGCTTTTTTAGCTTTTTGGAGCCACGTTCCCTCTCCTTTCAGGGATTCCTTTCCATCCAGGGATGGTCTCCAGTCCCGGGAAAGGGCAGAGGGTTCC
The DNA here is from genome assembly GCF_003984885.1 of Neopelma chrysocephalum. NCBI lineage: Eukaryota > Metazoa > Chordata > Aves > Passeriformes > Pipridae > Neopelma > Neopelma chrysocephalum. Next base: position 27,664 of record NW_020897832.1, on the reverse strand, counting down.
TCTGCCCAGCAGCTCTGGCGGTACCTGATGCCTTGAGCTCCCTCTGCTGACCTCGGGACAGCAAATTAAGAACCAGCTCCATGAAAGCCTTTTAAAAAGAGACTGATTTCAAATTTAAATACCCAAACTAGGCAGGAATTTTGTGCCCCAATCCGTACATTCTTGCCTACATTCCATACCTATATATTTATGAAGGGTTGGCTGTGGAGTCAAGCAAAGCTGTTATTTAAAGTATGTCACAATACTGATTATTTTTTAAAATTTTTTGTCCTTCTAGAATTTCAAATGAGATTCAAGGTTGTTGTATAAATGTGTCATTTTGTTTAAAAACACCTCTTTTTAGCTACTGACTTCGGAAAGAAACCTGTACATCAGGTATAGCTCTGCACACAAAATACCATAAACTACACCAAGGTGGTTGTTATTAGTGGTTATTATTATTCTCTGATACCAACCACAGATATTTGTCAATTATTTGAACACCACGTGGCTGCTTTGGAAAGTGTGGCCAGTTTTTATCCTGACTCCTAAGATTTTTGGTTCCTTAATGGCTCCTCCAGGGTTGTTTCTTTGAGGATTTGCCCTGAGGACTCTGATATTTGGAAATAAATGTCCAAAATCCACTCCCTGCAGCAGAGAATCCCTGAGTCTTGCACACTTAAACTGGGTCAGACATATCCCACAACCATTAAGGTTGGAAAACACCTCCAAGGCCATGACCCCACCACCTCCCTGGAGGTAAAACACCCCCAGGAAATTCCATGGTTGGAAAGCTGAAAAGTCTGGGAGATGGTGGTGGTTTGGTGTCTTTCCCCTGTGGGAGGGATGAAACATTTATAGTCCTTTTAAACTTGTGTTGGCGTTGAGGCTGTAAATGTATAAATGGGACACAATCCAACCTCTCCTCCAAACCCAGCCCAGGTTTCCAGCCCCGAGGAGCAGCTGCTGCTGGGTGGACCCTCCTTCCCCCTGCCTGTCTCAGTCACTCCTGGCTGTCCACGTTTATAAAATGAGGAGCATCCACCTCCCCTCAGTTCTGCTGAGTTCCTTGCCCGGGTCACAGCAAATTTCCTTTCACACCTTCCTCACAAACTGCCTTTTTCTTTCTGTTGGGAGGCCCCTGGTGACCTCCTAAAAGCTCCTTGGCTTTGCTGCTGTGGCCAGTTTTCCTTCATCCCTCACTTTCTTGTTCAGATCAGGTATTAGAAACAATTTTTCCCTGCAGGAGTGGTCAGGCCTTGGAATAAGTGTCCCAGGGAGGTGGTGGAGTCCCTGTGTCTGGGAGTGTCCCAGAGGTGTCTGGATGTGGCCCTTGGGGACATGGATTGGGGGTGATTCTGGTGGTGTGGGACGTGAACCTTTCATTACCAGAACCAATGTTTGATCAGAGAATGTGCCTCAGGGTGTGCTCTTCAAATTGGTTTTTAATTCTTTTCTTTTTACTTCATTTGATTTTAATTAATCTGTTTTCAGCTCCTCCTCCATCCCTTTGAAAACTCCCTCACCAAAAAGTGCAATTCTGCATCAACGTGGGATCCTCGTCCAGAGGGACCACGGAGCTGCTCCAAGGGCTGGAACCCCTCTGGAGCCAGGCTGGGAGAGCTGGGGGGGGTTCACCTGGAGAAGAGAAGACTCCAGGGAGAGCTTCCAGGGCCTAAAGGGGCTCCAGGAGAGCTGGAGAGGGACTGGGGACAAGGGATGGAGGGACAGGACACAGGGAATGGCTTCCCACTGCCAGAGGGCAGGGAGAGATGGGATATTGGGAAGGAATTCCTGGCTGGGAGGGTGGGGAGGCCCTGGCCCAGGTTGCCCAGAGAAGCTGTGGCTGCCCCTGGATCCCTGGAAGTGTCCAAGGCCAGGTTGGACGGGGCTTGGAGCAACCTGGACTGGTGGAAGGTGTCCCTGTCCGTGGCAGGGGGTGGCACTGGATGGGCTTTGACGTCCCTCCCAACCCAAACCTTCCCTGATTCTGATTCTTTCTAAATGTCACTATTTGAGGAACTTGCTTTTTTCAGCCACTGTTACAACTACTATTTACCACTCTCAATATCTTCCCAGGCATCTTAACTGAAGGGTGAATTTCAGCCTTCAAGACACACCTCTTCTTAGAAGTGATGATCTGCAGGCCCAGGTTATCTCCAGGAGATATATGGGGTGTTTATCTCTCCACATGAGCCCAGCTGGGTTTGCTGTCATATAAAGTGCTCTGAGCAGGCTGTTTGCATGACTAACTCCTGTACTTCCTCCCTGTCTCAAGGAGACTCGATTTCATCAGGAGTTACTGTAAATGAATCACTAAAACCATATTTTTTTTATGTTAATCCTCCCAGCCTACTGAAATGCAGACACTGCAACAGGCTAAGGGCCTCCAGGAAAGCCTGTTCTGGTTCTCAGTTTACCAGTAAACATCTTAATCCTGCTCTGGTTCAGAACATGCAAACAAAACACAGGGAGGGAGGTGTTGCTTTTTTCCTTTGTCATCTCCCCTTTTCACAGGCAGAAACAGTGTCACCTGAGCCTCATGTGAAATCATGGAACCATGGAACAGTTTGGGCTGGAAGGACCTTAAAGCCCCTCCAGTGCCACCCCCTGCCATGGGCAGGGACACCTTCCACCAGCCCAGGTTGCTCCAAGCCCCGTCCAACCTGGCCTTGGACACTTCCAGGGATCCAGGGGCAGCCACAGCTTCCCTGGGAATTCCAACCCAGTCCCTCCCCACTCTCCCAGCCAGGAATTCCTTCCCAATATCCCATCTATCCCTGCCCTCTGGCAGTGGGAAGCCATTCCCTCTGTCCTGGCACTCTGGGTCCAGTTTGCTGCTGTGCCTGTGAGTGGGAGAGGAGAACCTGGAGCTCCTGCTGTGACACATTTCTATTAACTGCTAAAGAAATACAAGTATTTCCTGCCTTTTGCCTGGCTATCAACTGCTGGCTGGTGTGTCCTGGGTTTACAAACACTTCCCTGTGCTACCACATGGAAATACCAAGTGTGACAGCTCCAACTTTCCAGTTAAAACTCAGATCTCTTCCCTGGGGTGACAAAACTTAAATGTCTGTGCCTTTAGGTGTAGCACCTTCCAGTGCTGGAGAAAAGAAGGCTCCAGGGAGACCTGAGAGCCCCTTGCAGGGCCTGAAGGGGCTCCAGGAGAGCTGGAGAGGGACTGGGGACAAGGGATGGAGGGACAGGCCCCAGGGAATGGCTTCAAACTGCCAGAGGGCAGGGATAGATGGGATATTGGAACCAAGATGTCTTGCTGCATTGGAGATGCCCCTTTACACACCTAAATACCCTTCCATGACCTCCAGAAGGCCCCAGTTGGCAGAGGAGGGTCCAGATCATCCCACCTTCCTCACACACGTCAGCAGAGCCACCACAGCAAAGTTTGCAGGGGGAGGATTTGAGGCTGAACAGACCAGTTTGGGGTTTCTCTAAGACTTTCTTCCTTCTCATGTCAGGCCAGTATCAAACAGCTCAATTCCATTTCTCTTCCAGGAAGAAGATTGAAAATCCAAGCAGCAAAGAGTTGCTTTTAATGAGGTGAGAGTTTGAAGAGCTTTTGGCAAAATAAGTCTGGAATTTGTTTAAGGGTTTGTGGTTTGAATAGGGGAGAGATTCTTCTTCTTTATTTGCTTCCTTGTTTCAGTTTCTTAACAGAATGTCATTCTTTACATGAGACATCTGGAAGAGGAGGGGGATGGAGGAACACAAGGAAGGGGTTGATTTGCCTCTCAAACCACTGTGGTCCTAAAATTGCTCAGCTCCTGATCACTGCCTGATGTAAGAGATGTCCCTCAGTCTGTCAATGGATTCATTTCAACTCTATCTGTGTGTTATTTTTGGAGAACTTCCTTATTTTTCATGAATTCAAATGTATTTTCAAGGTTCTGCGCCAGAAATTTGGCTGCAGAAAAATCACTGGATCATTTATCCCTTCCTGTCTGATTTGACATTGACTTTGCTTTCTGCTCCCTAAGCTCAAGGAAGGGAAAGCAATACACAGAATTATCTCTGAAGCTGCAGGTTCTACACATTTCCTGGGTTCAGGATGTCAGGATCAGATGTTGCATCTCCTCCAGCTCTCTCTTCTCTCCATTAAATCCCTTTATTCTCTCTTCTCTCTGTTCTCCTTAAGCTCCCAGTTTTATGTCATCCCTCATCCACCGAGGGTGAAAAACCACATATTCCATTTTTTTCATGAAGGCACAACCATTTTGACCTCCCTCCTAGCAGAGAAGACTCTCAGAGAGTAATTTCTTGGGGTTTGACTTAAGAGGAAGCTTAAGGTAAGAGAGAGATCAGCTGGGATGAAACCCAAAGCCTGCCCAGGTTTCCTCTCTGGGCTGGGAAAGGGCAAACACACATGACAAGGTCTGGGATTTCTGTACCAAACAGTGTCTGTCAGCAGCAGGGAGGAGGGAAACCCCTCTGCCTCAGCCCTGTCTCGAGTTTCTGTAGTTTCAAGTTGCTCCATGTTTCCTCTGTGAATCAAAATCTTGTTAGTGCCTGAATGTGAGCTGCCACTGCAATGAATGTGAGATGCCACTGCAATGAATGTGCATCTGAACACGCTGTTCTGCACTTTAATGTCCCTGTTTAGGAGCTGCCAGGGGCTGTCACAGCTTGGCCTGGGCGCCTGTCCCAGAACTGCCCCTCCAGTCGCTCCAGACAGTGCATGGCTGGAATTCCTGCCCTGGCCTCGGTGGTGATTAAAGGATCTGTGTCAGCACAGCCCGGGCACCAGGGGAATCACAAAGAGAAGCGCCTGGAGCAGAGGGTTTGAGCAGAACCGTTCCGAGGGGTGAGTCACATCTTCCCAGAAGGGTTCAGGGCAAGGTCAGGCACGTCGAGTGCAGGGAAAACAGGCTCAGTCCGTAGCTGAGTGACTGTGATCACCATCCCCTTTCGGCTCTGATGGTGATCATCAACAACCGGCAGTTTGCTGCGTTTCCTTTTTTTCTTTTTTTTTTTTTTTTATAAATTCTCTTTTCTAACATTCATCATTTTTGTCAGCGTTAAAAGGCTTTGCCTGAGGTTCTGACCTGTTTTATTACTGCTCCTCCCTGCAGACAGAGGATCTCTGCCCTGAGAGCTGTAGGAGATAAGAGCAGGGCTAAGAGAAAGGGAGAAATCTCTCTCTCGGTGGGGAAAGGGCTGAAGTCAGCGGAAACCGGGTGATTCATCCGAGCTCAGTTGGGAATCAAGGCTGCCCAGCCCTTACTGAGTGCTCTGACCACGAGGCTCTTTCTTTGTGCCAGCTCTTCTTTCCTTGTGCCAGCTCTGCTCAGGAAATTCAGGCAGCCAAACATCATCTGTACTGACTGAAGATGTTTTAAGTACCCTAACCCTGCGCGGTTTCCTGTGTTGGCAATCCTGCTGATTGCCTAATAATAATAATAATAACCACCCCCATATTTTCTCTGTGAAGTGTTTAAGAGTATTTTGACTTTGTTCAGCAGACACATGAAATACCCCCCCGCTTTATGGTGCTTTTAACTAAAGTGGTGTCAAAGCTCTTACATTAAAACCTAATTTAAAACCTAAAAATTGAAATCCCTGCTAGCGAATTATTTTAAAACAACCCCTCTATTAAAGCAGCGATGGTGGGAGGAACGCAGCCTCCCGGCACCACCTCGGGTGTTTTTAACCCGAATATTGTGTTATCAGCAGCATCGGCCAAGGGGTGCGGTTGGGGGTAACCACGGGCTGGTGTCACGTTCGATGCAGCCGGAGAAAAGTGGGGAACTTCAACCACTTCATGGCGAGATTTTCTCACATCGACCGCACGCAGGGGAAGGGACCGGGACGGGGGCTGGGGAAGGGGCTGGGGACGAGGGACAGGGGCAAGAGCAGGGACAGGGAAAGGGGCAGAAGGGGAAGGACGGGGGTTGGGGCTGGAGCCGGGGCAGGGACCGGGACAGGGGACAAGGGCAGGGATAGGGGCACGACAGGAGCCAGGGCAGGGGAAGGGGCAGCAGCTGGGGCCGGGACAGGGGCAGGGGCAGAAGAGGGAGTAGGGGCAGGGAGAGAGACAGGGACAGGGGCAGGAGAAGGGGAAGGACGAGGGCAAGGGTAGGGACAGGGGACGGACAGGAGAGGGAGAAGAAGCAGGAGAAGGCGAAGGACAGGGGCAAGGGTAGGGGTAAGGACAGGGGAGGGACAAGAAGAAGCAGGAGAAGGGACCGGAGCAGAGACAGGGGGCAGGAGAAGGTGAAGGACAGGGGCAGAGGTAGGGACAGAGACAGGAGCAGGGATAGGGACAGGGGAGGGACAGGAGAGGGAGAAGAAGCAGGAGCAGGCGAAGGACAGGGGCAGGAGTAGGGGTAGGGACAGGGGAGGGACAGGAGAGGGAGAAGAAGCGGGAGAAGGGACCGGAGCAGAGACAGGGGCAGGAGAAGGCGAAGGACAAGGGCAGGGGTAGGGACAGAGACAGAAGCAGGGATAGGGACAAGGGAGGGACAGGAGAGGGAGAAGAAGCGGGAGAAGGGACCGGAGCAGAGATAGGGGCAGGGGTAGGGACAGGGGAGGGATAGGGACAGGAGCAGGGAGA
>NW_020897832.1:0-11117 GCF_003984885.1 Neopelma chrysocephalum | reverse complement strand
TGCACAATGATTTCAAATAGTGAAAAAAACCCTTGTACAGGGTATTAAGACAGTAAATAAAATCCATATAAGTGTATTAAAATAGTAAAAATATCCTTGTACAGGGTATTAATATAGTAAATAAAATCCTTGTAAGTGTAATAAAATAGTTAAAAAATCCTACTACAGGGTATTAAGACAGCAAATAAAATCCTTTAAAGTGTATTAAAATAATAACAAAATCCTTATAAGTGTATTAAAATAATGACAAAATCCTTGTAAGTGTATTAAAATAGTGAACAAATCTTTGTACGGGGTATTAAAACAGTAAAAAGTCCTTAAGTAGAGGGTAATAAAATAGGAAAAAAAGCCTTGTAAGTTTATTAAAATAGTAAAAATACCCTTGTGCAGTGTTAAAATAGGAAATAAAATCTTTGTGTATTAAAATAGTAAAAAACCCCTTGTACAGGGTATTAAAATAATAAAAAAATCCTTGTACAGGGTATTAAAATAATTTTTAAAATCCTTGTAAGTGTATTAAAATAATAAAAAAATCCTTGCACAGGGTACTAAAAGAGTGAAAAAAAATCTTTGTATGGGGTATTAAAATAGAAAAAAATCTCTGTAGAGAGTAATAGAATAGTAAAAAGCTAATTTTAAGTATTAAAATAGTAAAAATATCCTTGTATAGGGTATTAAAACAGTAAAAAATCCTTGTAGGTGTAATAAAATAGTAAAAATATCCTTGTGCAGGGTATTTAAATAGTAAAAAAATCCTTGCCCAATTTATTAAAATAGTAAATAGAATCCTTGTAAGTGTATTTAAATAGTAAATAAAGTCCATTTAAGTGTATTAAAATGGTAAAAAAATAATTGTACAGGATATTAAAAGAGTAAAAAATGAAATGTGCAGGGTGTTAAAATAGTAAAGAAAGAATCCCTGTAAATGTATCAAATAGTATCCTTGTACACATTATGAATATAGTAAAAAAAATCCTTGCAAGTGTATTAAAATAGTAAATAAAATCCTTGTACAATATACTAAAATAGTAAATAAAATCCTTGTACAATATATTCAAATAGTAAATAAAATCCTTGTAAGTGTATTAAGTAGTAAAATATCCCTGTACAGGGTATTAAAATAGGGGGAAAAAAAAGAAATTAAGGAAAATATCGAAATCCACATTCATTTTGTGCCACTTCTCTGATGCTCCGTGCTTTGGTTATGATCTTTTATTTGGTTATTGTCTTTTATTTGATTATTGTCTTTTATTTGATTATTAGCCTTGGGAAGCTCGATGTGGGAGGGAAGGGGAGCAGAGAGGAGTCGAAGCAGGAGAGGGATGTCACCAGGGATTTGTGGGGGCAGGAGAAGGTTCAGCTCTGCCTGACCTGGAGCAAACCAGGGCCTTGGATCTCATTTCTCCATCAGGCACTCCCTGGATTCCTGCAGGTGGAGGTTCTTAGAGGGATTGAACCATGAAAAGAGTGGCCAAATTTTATTAAAAAAGCCCCCAAACCACCCAACCAGGACCTGCAGCTGCTTTAACTCACTCCAAGGGATGTTTGTGTGATTGGTTTTATTTCCCCCCCCACAGAAATAAGGTATTTTTGACTCGTTCAGTGTAGTTTCAAGGAAGCCCAGGATGGAATATTCCTGCAGCTGTGGATTCTGGCACGAAGCAACTTGTTGTCTCTGGAGTTTCTTACACATGGAGAGGGATCTGAGCTGTTGTTTTCTGGATTTTTGCAGTTCCTCAGGGACCCTGGCCTGCCTGGCTTGGAGGAGCTGGACAATCCCACCGAGGATGAGCCCCAGGCTCTGGTAGCTGAAGAAGGAATCCAAGCCTGGAGCAGCAGCCCGGGGTGACAACTCTTCATCCAACCCCCCCAGGGACAGGGAAACCACAGCAGAGCCACCCCAGGAGTGTCACCTGGCCCAGGGTTTCCAGCAGCTGCTCCCCTGGTGTGGCTGCTGCCGGGACAATCCTAAGAAAATATGGACCCTGGGATGTGTCTCAGGGGCTTCTCCTGAGCTCCCCCAGCACCACTGAAAAGGAGGAACACGAGAGGGAAACGAACACTAAACTCAGAAAAAGGTTAAATTCCCACCCCAGGTTGGAATAAAGCTTTGAGGAATTGCAGCACTTTACAGGAGGGTGTAGGAGAACATGGGATTTTTCAGGGAGTCAATCATTGCAATGTAAATTCCTTTTATAGCTGATTTTCTTTTGTTGGCAATAATAATCTTGTTATACCCACCCCACTCTGCTTCTCTGAATCATTTTCAGCATGTGGCAAACTAAAAAGAAATTTGTTAGTCCTTTCCCTCTGCCCAGGATGAAGCTGGGCCACAAACTCCTCCCAGAGAGGCCTCCTCCCATCTGCTTCCTCACAGCCACACCAGTGTCCTGCACAGCCAAACTGACTCCAAAATAACATTTAAACCATGTATCAGTCATTATCAGACACTAAAACCTCTTGTTCAGCACCAGCAAATGGAAAGTTGGCTCAGAGAGATGTTTTGAGTGCCCTGAAGCAGAAGAGCCCCCGTTCAGCCTCCTGTGGGGTCTGGAAGGTGTCCAGTAAAGCACAAAGAACAAGTGAACCACTTCTGTACTAAAAAGATGGGGTTTAATTGATGACTTTCCCTGGGTTTGATACAAACAGTGTAAAAGAAAGAAAAGAAACAGGCTTGTCTGTTTGCAGATGACTCACAGGAGTGGCCTGGGCCCTGTCAGAGCTGGGGGGGAACTGAGGTGAGGCCGTTCCAGCCTTTCCAGGGACACTCCAGGCCAGCAGCAGCCAAAAGCTAAATGAGGTTAGTTTGCCTTGTGGAACTAATCTAATCCCCTGGGATTAGGCAACCTGCTGGCACAAGGGAGTTCTGTGAAGCCTGAGTCATGTTTCATACATATATATATATTCCTAAATAAACCCTACACTGGCCTTCTGTCAGGGAAGGGTCTGTCAGGGATCTGAGTCATTAAATATTATTACACAAACAGGCCCTGTTTGACACAAATAGGCCAAAGTTGAAAACCATTTGCTTGGGGTGCAGAAGACACAAAGAATCCCAGACTGGTTTGGGTGGGAAGGGACCTCAAAACCCACCCAGTGCCACCCCCTGCCATGGGCAGGGACACCTTCCACCAGCCCAGGTTGCTCCAAGCCCCGTCCAACCTGGCCTTGGACACTTCCAGGGATCCAGGGGCAGCCACAGCTTCTCTGGGCAACCTGGGCCAGGGCCTCCCCACCCTCCCAGCCAGGAATTCCTTCCCAGTATCCCATCTGTCCCTGCCTTCCCTTCCCCAGGTGAACACCTCCAGCTCTCCCAGCCTGTCTTGCCTTGTTGAAGCTCCAGTTTCAGGTACAAGATCCAGTCACTGGGATTAGTTTCAGGCCACACTCATTTCTCACCTTGTAAAAACCCAACAAACATTCCTGAGCTCCTGCACGAGAAACCCGACAAAGCTGCAAACCAAAGCCTGGTTGCGCCTCCTCCCTGGTGTAAACCTTGTGTACAGGCCAGTCCTCCCTGGTTCCTGCACAGCCACCTGTGAACCCACTGGTGGGAGAACACAAAGCTCACCTTTAGTGCAGTTTTCTGACATTCCAACCCCCAGCCACGTCCTGCACGAGCTGGGAGTGACCCCAGTGACCCCCTCGTGTCCCTCCAGCAGCTCCAGGGTTTGCTGCAGGTCCTGGTGCTGGAGAGATTCCCACAGGGAGCAGGTGTAGCCCTGGCAGCTCCAGACACCAAGCACAGCACTCACACTCAGCAGTTTGGCACCACTGGGGCAGAACTTGATGCAGGGAAAGTTATAAAAGCTTTGAGACACAGGGGAGAGTCAAGTGCCTTGAAAGCCACAGAGAACTCGTGAGGGAAGGAGTCACCAACAGCAAATGAATGTACAAGATCAGCCCAAGGCTATAAAACATCCTCTTCCTCCCTTCTGTGCGCTCCAGACAGAAGAAACTCGATTTCAATCATGGAAACGTGAGATAAAACACATTTTAACTGGGGCAAAAGGCAGCCCTAAAGTTGGCACATTTTAACTGGGGCAAAAGGCAGCCCTAAAGCTGGCAGTTATTTCAAGGTCAGACTGTGAACAACAAACAAATCCATATCCCCATTCACCTTTTAGGTGAATTCATTCACCTGAACATTCACCTTTTAGGTACAGAAGGGGAAAAGTGCAGGAAAACTGTTCATTTATGAGCAAAAAGCTTCCCCTGGAGAAAACAACACCTGTGTGATTTCATAGAATCATTTGAAAGCTGTTGGTCTGACTCTCAGTTATTCTTTATGTTCCTGAAGTAGGACTGGCAGCAGTTTGTTGGAGTTTTTTATTCTAATATCAGGAAATACATTAAATACCAATTGGTATCTCTTACACTGAGCAGCATGAAATTAATTCCAAGGACTGTGGTGCCAGCAAATGTCCTTTGTGCCAGAGCCATCACAGGTCAGGAGTAGTTTGAGCCATGCAGAACCTGCCGAGTGTAGGGACCTGCTTAAAAACCATAACCTTTGACAAAAAAAAAAAAAAAAAAAGCTACTTTATATATTCACCTGAACAATAATATAAAATCTTAAAATCAGCTCTTATCCCAGCACAGCCCCTGCTCCAGGGATGGGCCTCGTCCTGCTCCAGGGATGGGCTTTGTCCTGTTTGCTCACTGACAGTTCACTGAAGCCTCAGACAGGGGTGGAGGTTTGGAGGATGAAATGATGGAAAGCCTTGGATTGGAAGGAGGAAGCCTGAAGATTCCAGCAGGAAAGCTGCCATTCCCTTTGGAAGAGATCCAGTCCTATGTACATATTCACAAGTGTGTCCTGGGAGAAGAGGAGCTTCTGACAGAGCCTGGGATTCGTCTCAGTCCAGGGTTTGGAGAGCAAACCAAGAACAAAGAACTGTAAATTATCTACAGACAGAGAACCACGTGGTAACTATGGACCAGCCCAGGGGCAGCTCAGCCCCACAGCTCTTCTGTCCTTCCAAACTTGTAGATCAGAGTACTGAGGGGAAAAAAAATAAATAATCAGACCATACATAAGGTAATTTTAAGTGTTCTTGAATCTCATCCTGTAAATCCACAGCCCTGCACCTGCATTCCAGCCAGTGGCTGGGCTTGGTTCCTGTATTTTGTTTCCTGTGCTGAAGCTCAAATAAAAAATAACCAGTTTCACAGTCCTTCTGAAGGGAAAAACTGGTATTTATGGAATTCTAGGACTGATCCCCAGAGTTCCACAGCAGCAAGTCTCACCCTGGCACCTGGAACCAAGCTGAGGGATAAAATCTAAGCAGTTCCATTTTTGTGAGCCAATCCAAAAGAAAATGGATCCTGTGGTGGAAAAGGCAGATCCAAATTACAAAAGCTCCATCCCTGGAAGTGTCCAAGGCCAGGTTGGATGGGGCTTGGAGCAACCTGGGCTGGTGGAAGGTGTCCCTGCCCATGGCAGGGGGTGGCACTGGATGATCCTCAAAGTCCCTCCCAACCCAACCCAGTCTGGGATTCTAAATAAGACTAAAGATTTCAGGCACAGTGAAACTATTCTCAAAATCTGCCTTCAGCAATTTCCCACTTCAATCCCAGAGGAGATTTAGGAAGTGCTGTTTCCTACAGGAGCATCCCTAATTTCCCAGCCAGGGCATTGCTCCAGAGCCCACTGATCTCATTCCTGCAAAGCATTTGATGTGGGACTGGAAGGAAAAGGGTCATCACAGGAACTTAAAAAAAGGAGCTGAGGTGAAATTTTTCAGTGACTGATCTTGGAACTGACACTATTTAATGCTTTCAGTGTCTTTTACTAAAAAAATCCCTGGATTGCAGAATGCATTCTACATCTAAGGAGTTATTACAGATACCAACTCAGTTCAAAGTGTTACATGAGAAACCCAACAATATGAGCTGAAATAAATCCAGTGTGCTGTCACAAACACAGCATCAAGCTCTTAGAAAATGGAATTATCACTCTTTATGACTGCAAGCTCAGCCACTGGAAGGAAATACAGGTAATATCAACTCTCAGATAATTGAGCCATCGGTGTGAAATAGTCTGGAAAGGGGCAATTGAATCTCCCCCTGGTTCTGCTGGGACAGATGCCAAGGTATTTGCAGCACAGAGCTAAAAGCATGATTGCCATCATCCAAAGGCACTGGCAACATCTCAGCCAGAAAACTGGCTGGATCCACATTCCAGAGCTGTAAATTCAGGGAGAGCAGAGAGAGCTGCACTGACAGGAGCCTGAGGGGAAGCAAGAGCCTCTCATGGGCTGGGAAGGGGCAAATCAAACCTTGTTTTTAAGCTCTGGGGCAAAGAGAGCAGAAAAAAGAACTCGTTTTCCAGGAGTCTCAATGTATGGAAGCAGGTGAGTCCCTCTGGAAGGAGGGAAGTTTGGCCCAGGTGACTTACCTGAAAAATATTAATGCATTTTGGAAAAACACTGCTAAGCCAGGGTACACATTAGTGTCTGCAAAGGAAGGAACAAAGGGAAAACATTTGAGTTCTTCAGCACTGGGAGGGGTGTCCAACACACAGCTCAGGGTCTCTGACTCAAACCTGGGTGCTGTGGCTTGGATTTTGTCGGACACCACACACCCCTCCACCCTTTGGGTGGCAGGAAAAGCACTTTTCTAGAGGTGAAAAGACCCAAACTTACTCTGTGTGACATATGCTCCAAAGAGGATCCACATGGAAGCAATGAGGGAGCCAAACATCAGCATGAAGCCAATGAAGAGCCAGATTCGAGCACCTGCAGGAAGATCAAAACCTCTGAGAACAGGGGGGTTGTTATCCCTGTTATCCCTGGGGACAGACAATCCAGCTGCTCTGGGATGATGGTTAAATCCTGGATCAGGGACAAAACAACCCACCTGCTCACTCACTCACTCACTCAAATATTCTCTTTTTCTCTTGAGCTGGTTCACGAATGACACACAAAAGAGCATCACAGGCCAGTTCAACCATCAGTAAATCCCACCAGATTTCCACTGAGGCATTTGCAAATCCCATGGAAAAGGCTGCTGGGATCCACATGGGAAACAGGACAGGAATTATGAAGGGAAGCAGAGAGGACAGCAGGCCCATGGACACCATGAGAGGGAGTGGGATGTCTGGGACACATTCCTAAGGAATGTCTGCTCCAGAGCCCACCCCAGGGCAGGAATTCAGTTCTCCCAGCAGCCACCCAGGATTTGCAGAGGAAAGTTTAAGAAGCCAAGATATCCAGCACTTGAATTTTTCTAGGTTCACCTTTTTAATAAAGACAGACCTTATCTCCAAGGGTTAATTCTGCAAAGAAATTAATTCACAGAACTCTCTCCTACTCCTTGTCTTCAGATTATTTCTTTCACCACGAGTTGGAAAAAACCCCAACACAGAAATAACCAGTCCTTCAACTCAGTGGGACTTTTAGAGTTAATTTACCTGTTCTTCCTAAGCATCCATCACTGTAGCTGTCTCCTCTCACCTGTGCATTGGATACAGCATTTATCCTAGGAACAAAAACAGCAGATACACTTCAGATTATCAGAAAATCAATTTAAAGTTATAAGTTATCGATTCTGGAAAAAAGTCTCTTGGCATTTGTATAGTCACAAACCCAAATTCCTCCTTTTTTCTTGCCAATATTGGGTGATTCCATAAAAATTGTTACTTCTCCTTCAAGCTTCCAGATTTACATCTCCATGACAGGAGCCAGCCCATCACCTCTCCCACTTGAGGAAGTTTTGGGCAAGGAACAGGCATAAAAATTGTTTCAAAATAGGGGGGGAAATGCAGCCAAATGTTTTATATTGAGGTATTAAGTTAAGTATTGGACTCCCCATCCCTGGAAGTGTCCAAGGCCAGGTTGGATAAACTTGGGGCAACCTGGGCTGGTGGGAGGTGTCCCTGCCCATGGCAGGGGTGGCACTGGATGGGCTTTGAGGTCCCTCCCAACCCAAACCATTCCATGATCCTATGATTTGTCCATGCTGGACATTTGTCCTGTAACCCCTGGGTTGGGCAGCTCGAGCTGAGTGGCTCAGAACCCCCCTGGCCCCACTCACATGAAGAAGGCCAGTGTGGAGAAGACCCCACAGGTGTGGAAGGCGTGGTTGAGCTGCTCTGGTTTTGGATAGACCACGGCGGCGTCGATCATGATCCACCAGCCTGTGAAAAACTGGGAGCAAAACACACCCCTGTGAGGGACCTGGCAGGGCACAGGGGCAGGGAAACCAGGGCCAGGGCTCAGGGGCATCACTGGGTTCATTGGCTTTTAACAAGCACTGGAAAGACACTGAGTTGGACTCTAAATGTGCTTGATGGACAAGTCCTGCACAAACCTCAATGTTCCCGGTTTTGGAGGAGTGTTTGGGAATTGGTCACATTTCTAATCAATTTAAATATCAGGGTATGGATAAATTCATGCCCAGAGAAGCTGTGGCTGCCCCTGGATCCCTGGAAGTGTCCAAGGCCGGGTTGGATGGGGCTTGGAGCAACCTGGGCTGGTGGAAGGTGTCCCTGCCCATGGCAGGGGGTGGAACTGGATGGGCTTTGAGGTCCCTCCCAACCCAAACCTTCCCTTAATTCTATGAAATTCCCAGATGAGGTGCAGATGATGCAGAACAGAGGTGTTCTAACTGATCTAATGATGCAGAAAATCCATGAGGAATTTTTTTTTAAAGGGGGGCAGAAATGGTTCATCATCAGCAACGTCACAGGACTCATAAAAACGCTGCTGACAATCCCACAAGACTTTAAAGAATCCCAGAATGGCACTTCACAGAATCCCAGAACAGGTTGAGCTGGAAGGGACCCACCAGGATCATCCAGTCCAACTCCTGGCCCTGCACAGGCCCATCCCCAAGAGTCACCCCCTGTGCCCCAGAGGATCATCCAAACCCTCCTGGAGCTCTGGCAGCCTTGGGGCCGTGCCCACTGCCCTGGGGAGCCTGGGCAGTGCCCAACCAGCCTCTGGGGGAAGAACCTTTTCCTGAGATCCACCCTGACCCTGCCCTGTCCCAGCTCCAGCCATTCCCTGGGTGCTGTCCCTGGTCCCCCCAGAGCAGAGCTCAGTCCCTGCCCCTCCTCTGCCCCTGCCCAGGCAGTTGGAACTGCAGTGAGGTCTCCCCTCAGTCTCTTCTTCTCCAGCTGAACACCCCAAGTGCCCTCAGTGTCCTCCCACGGCTCCAAACCGAGCCCCTTCCCCGTCTCCGCGGCCGCTCCCGAGGGGCAGCTCAGGGGGGAACCCTCCCCAAAGGGTGCAGCCAAACTGCAGCTCCCCGTGGTGCTGCCCCAGGTGCCCCCAGCCCTGTCCCAGCCCCAGCTCCCCGTGGTGCTGCCCCAGGTGCCCCCCATCCCTGTGTCATCCCCAGCTCACCAGCACCCCTGCCACGATGGAGGCCACGGCGTTCCTGCGCTCGCTCCAGTCGATGCACTCGCACTCCGGCCAGCGGAAATTGTCCAGGAACCCCGCCATGGCCTCCCTGCTCACACTGCCCTGCTTCTTTGGGACTTACACGGGGATTTTTCCATGAACAGCCCTGTCCCAGGTACCTGGAAGGCAGCCAAACATGAATCAGTGACATCTGGACACGGACAACCCTCAGGAGCGGTTTTTTTTACAGGGTTAAGTATTTCACGCAGAACCTTCCGGTGGAAGGTTCCCTGCCCTTGGATTGAGGTGATTTTAAGGTCCCCCCCCAACCCAAACCATTCCATGATAAACTCTATGGATGCTTTATTGAGATGTATTTTAAAAACAACCCACCTTCAACAGAATCACAAAAGAAAATCACCACACGACCTAAAAACTTTGAGACTTAGTGTCTAATCCAGAATCCTTGACACGACTTTAACTTTTCCAGTCTCCAAATTGGTAGATAATATAACACAGTGCCTTTCTAACACAGGGAAAAAAGAAACCAACTCAGCACATCAACTGATACCAAGGGTAAGGAAGGTCTTGCTGCAGAGAGAGAAGGTCACAGGGAACTTTAAATATGGGAAGAGGAAAGCAAAGTTAATTAACTGATTCACAGCTCCTTCAGCACCATTCTATTTGGGTTTAATATTGCCAACCTCCATAATTCATTTCCAGTCACTTGTTAAAGACTAACAACAAATGTCCTTCAGGATTATGTTACAGCACAGACTGATGGAGAACATATTTCTGGCTAATGTCAACAATTAGAAATTCTACACTAAGAAGTGGAATAAAAATGAATAAATAAAGAGTTTGACTACATTACAAACACAGGTAATAAGATGTGCATAAGATCAGAATGTCTGTCCTCCTGCACCCAGTTCCAGAACTTGTGATGTTACTTTAAACACCAAAATCACTCAATTCCAACGTTATTTTTTGTTTGTGCAGTATCTGGGCTCAGCCATCTGGCCCTTCCTTGTTTTCAAACAGCTCCATCTGGACTCTGTTTGTCCCTCCTCAGAGCAGGGATGTGTCTGTGCCCTTGTCCAGGCTGCTCCAAGCCCTGGCCTGGGTTGTTTCTTCTCCCCAGTGAACACAACTGAAGTTCTTCCCTGGCCCTGAACACACTTTGCATCCTGCTCAGAACGACTCCTGGAGTCCCTCCATCCCTGCAGGTGTTCACACAACACACAGTCCTGGGGAACCAGCTCTGGGTGACCCTGTGGAGCTCTCCAGAGGGGCCTTCCCTCCTCAGCCCCTCTCTGGTACCTCAGAAACAACCTGGGAAATCCTGGATGACTTATGGAACAACTCTTCTCACTGGGACAGAATCAATCCAACTCCAAAAACACTGAACTACACAAAAACCAGCCCTTCCTTTCTGTGATTTAAAGGAGACACGTTTGGTTTGGCAGCTCCAAGAGATATAATCTTGATATAATTAAGCCAACTTCCAATCCCCAAAGTGACTCACATTTATCCTGGTAAAGCCCTTCCCACTGTGCACAGTCAGTGCTGAGCAACGTTCTGGGGACACCACAAACTGCACAGACCCTGCCCTGATCACTGAGGGCTTTCTGAACATCCCTGACAAACCAGAGGCATTTCAGACTCTGAGACAAAACTACAGACGTGGAATATGGATCCATATGGATCATGGGAGGGACTTTACAGCCCATCCAGTGCCACCCCCTGCCATGGGCAGGGACACCTTCCACC
>NW_020897831.1:113837-125729 GCF_003984885.1 Neopelma chrysocephalum | reverse complement strand
TCCCCGCGGCCCGGCCCGGCCCCCGCTCGACGCTTCCCCCGGGCCCGGCCCGGCGCCCCCGAGCTCTCACCTGTCCCGGGCCGGCGGTCGGGGGGTCCCGGGGGGTTCCCGGGGGTCCCGGGGGATCCGGGTGGCTCCAGGGCCGGCGGGGCCGCCTCAGCCCCGGCCGCACTCCAACGGTCCCCCTGAGGGGATCGGGGCCGCCTGAGAGTCACAGCGTGTCCCGAGAACCGTCCCTTCACAGCCGAGAGACACAGCCCGCCCTCACAACCATCCCCTCACCCCTCACACACACAGCCCGCCCTCACAACCATCCCCTCACCCTCACACACACAGCCCGCCCTCACAACCGTCTCCTCGCCCCTCACACACACAGCCCGCCCTCACAACCCTCCCCTCACAGCTCCATCCACAGCCCGCCCTCACAACCGTCCCCTCACCCCTCACACACACAGCCCGCCCTCACAACCCTCCCCTCACAGCTCCATCCACAGCCAGCCCTCAGTCCAGCCCCTCAGCTCCAGCCCCTCAGCACTCTACCAGTCCCCTCTCAAGCTCAGGCCCTGGGGCAGTTTAGCACTGTCGGACACTTGAAGACCAAGCAGCTCCGGGGAGCCATTAGAGCCCCTTCCAGTGCCTAAAAGGGCTCCAAGAGAGCTGGGCAGGGAGTCTGTACGGAGGCCCAGCGTCCCAGCGGACGCGGAACGACCCCACGCCGCCGCAGGGCCGGGGCAGATGCGTCGTTCCCGGATCCCTTTTTTCCCGCCGTTCCCGCCGCCCTCCCGCGCCGGGGCCCTCCCGGCCGCCAGGGGGCGCCGCGGCCGCGGGGCGGGGCTCGGTGACGTCACGGGCACGCCGGGTGGGCCGATGCGGCGGCGGCAGCGCCGGGAGCGGGAGCGCCGGGATCACCGGGAACACCGGGATAACAGGGATCGCCATGGAGTACGTCAGCCCCGAGCAGCTCGCCGGCTTCAGCAAGTACAAGGTACTGCCGGGCACGGGCACCGGCGGGCGGGCCGCGCTGCGGGGCCCCGCGGGGCCTGGCGGCGGCGGTGGGGGGGGCAATGAGGGGCTGCCGGGCCTGGGAGCGGGGTCTGGGAGGGGGTTTGGGGTACATCGGGCGGGGGGGGCGGATGCGGCGGGGCCGGGAGGGTGGGGTTGGGCTGGGGGTGCCGCGGGGAGGGCTTGGGGTTTTGGGGAGGGAGGGCTGCAGGGGGACACGGGGTTTTGGGGAGGGAGGGCTGCAGGGGGACACGGGGTTTTGGGGAGGGAGGGCTGCAGGGGGACACGGGGTTTTGGGGGGGGGGGGGGGTCTAGGGGGGGGCCCGGGGTTTGGGGAGGGGACTGCAGCAAGACCTGGGTTTCGGGGGGGTTGTGGGCATTGAGAGCCCGCATTTGGAGGGGCCTCCAGGGAGACCCGGGGTTTGGGAAGGAGGGGGCTGCGGTCCCGGGTTTGGAGGGGGAGCGGGGGCTGCAAGGACACACGGGGTTTAGGGGGGGCTGCAGGGAGACCTGGGAGCTTGGGGGGCCTTAAGGGAGACCCGGGGTTTGAGAGGGAGGGGCTGCAGGGAGACACGGGGCTGGGGGGGCTCTGGGGACCGTGTGAGACGTGGGACCCCCCCCCCTTTGCTGGAGAGGTCAGGGGGACCGTGCTGTGCCCGGGTGGGGCAGTGGCACTGTGACCCCATCCCAGGCATCCCTGGGGGGGGACACACCTTCACAGGAGAGTGGGGGGGATCACATTCAGTGCGTGTGGCCCCCCCAGCCTGTGGGAGGGCAGTGGGGGGCATTGCTGGGGGCTATTAGGGAGGGAGCTGTGGCAGCTGCCCTGTGTGCCCCCCTCCTCCTGGGCTGGGCTGGGCCCAGGGAGTCAGTGGTGGCCTGTCACTACACACAAGAGAGGTCTGTGGCTGCCTCCCCCACAAAGGGACAGCAGAGGGGGGGCTCTGGGTGCCCTGGGAGCACATCCAGCCCAGGAACTGCCCCACATTGAGCTCCTGCCCCGGGGCTCCTCCGTGCAGTCACACCCACGGAACCCACACTGGCCCCGTCTCCTCTGCCAACTGCGCCTTGTTCAAAGCACTGGGAGCCTTGGAGGGAAGCGCTGGAAGTGCAAAGAGGCTCTGCCGTGGCACTTAAATCCCTGGGGGCTCACCTTGGGCCAAAGGAGGTGACACCCTTAACACAGGGAGCACTGAGTCCTGTGTTTACGTGGAGAGGAGGCTGGTTTCCATATTTTTTCTTCTCCCACCCCAGCAGTGAAGCAGCACCTCACCTTCTTTGCTTCGTTGTTCTTGGATCCATCATGTTGGGCCAGGTTGCAGTCATCCCTCCAGGGTGGTCTGTGGGGTGTCATTTAGGAGTGTGGGACAATCTGGACAAGCCTGATGCCCACAGGGAGCAAAGCTCCTCCTGGAGCAGTCCCTGGGGGCAGGAGCAGCTGGGCCTTGCTCTCACTCTCCTCCTGCACACTCGGAGCTGGTGAGGGGGAGGGAGGTGGGCCTGGGAGAGCGAGCTGGATGGATGTGACGCGGCTGCACAGAGCTCCCTGGGCCAGGCTGATGATGGTGGCTTGGTTTGGGTGCTGAAGACCAATGAGCAGAGCCCCGAGCTGTGAGCCAGGCCTGCCCCAGTCACTGGCTTGGCTCCTGCAAACACAAAGCTTTGGTTAATGAGGGAGCCTGTCGTGGGCTCAGCCCGTTCCCACTCATGGGGTCTGCCTTCCCTCTCGGCACCTGTGCAGTGAGGAGGGGGGTCTCCAGCTGCAGCAACCCCCTGACTTGTGTAGCAGGCACCAAAACCTGCTCCTGGGTTTTTCCTGAAGACGCTTCTGGGGGAAATGCTGCTGCAGTTAAACCTGGGAGAGGAGCCCTGGGAGCTGAGCGGGGCGAGGAGGGAGGTCCTACACAGCACAGAAAGCACTTGCTGTCCCCAGTTAGGCACTGGTGGTGTGTTCCCTGGCCTGGGTTTGGGTGGCACAGGCTGAAATGTGGGACCTGTGTCCCGAGGGCAGGGGTTCTGCTGCCTGGCAGGAGGAGCTTTGCTCCAGAGCCTGTGGTTTTACTGGGTCAGTGGAGACTTTGATAAGAGTGGGCGGGTTCATTTAGTGCTCAAAGAGCATCATCTCTGCCTCTGTCCTGCTCCCTTCTTTCCTTCCTCTGTCTCTTGTTTCCTTGGGGACCCTTGTTCCTGGCTGGTTTAGCCTTGAGGAAGTGGCTGATCCAGCACAATTCTCTGGTACTGGGTCACATATTCCAGCCTTGCTTTAGGCATTGAGGCTTGTCATGCTCTGCCCTGTCCAGATTCCAAAGCTGGTTGACCTTATCAGGCTCCCAAATCGGGTTTGGCTTGGGAGGGACCTTAAAGCTCATCCAGTCCCACCCTCTGCCATGGGCAGGGTCACCTTCCACTAGCCCAGGTTGTTTCAAGCCCCATCCAGCCTGTCCTTGGACACTTCCAGGGATCCAGGGGCAGCCACAGCTTCTCTGGTCACCCTTCTGCAGCCCCTGAGTCTGGCTCAGCCTTTAAACCATGCCTGGCAGAAGCTGCTCTGGCCACACACCGTCCACACGAGTGGATTTTGGGGTCCTGGAGGAGGCAGCGTGTCCCAGGGAAGGAGCACGTCCTCGGAGGGGAGCTGGTGTCCCTGCAGCTGATCCAGCAGGAGCAGAGGAGCTTCATGCAGGATGATCCACAGCTCCCTGCAGCCCTGGCTGGGTGTCCCATGCCGTGGCTGCCGGGAGCACAGATGGGGAGTGGTGAGTTGGGAGCCCAGATGGTTTCAGCTTTGCAGAGTGAATGTTTCTGCAGGGGGGACAGGCAGGGGTGTGCTCCTGCTGGCACAGGCTGGCAGGGGGAGAGGGACCTGTCCTTTGGCTGCTCTTGAAGGGCCACTGAAGAGCTGCTGTGCCCCAGGAAGCCGCGTGGCACAAGGTGCTGTCGGAGAGGGTTCAAAGGTTTAATGGTACTGGAGTCGTTTTCCTGGAGGTGTTGGTGGCAGTGGCTGGACACGATCCCAGCTGTGCCCAGGGGGGCACCAGGTCAATGGCCCCAGGGCTGTGCCAGTACTGCTGGGGCAGCAGAGCCAGGGCAGTGCCCTCCCCGTGCTGGCACTGCTGGGGCACCTCCAGTGCTGGGGCAGCTCTGGGACCTCACACAGGAGACACAGGGAGGGGCTGGAGCGTGTGCAGGGAAGGGAAGGGAGCTGGGAAGGGGCTGGAGCAGCAGGAGCAGCTGAGGGAGCTGGGGGGGCTCAGCCTGGAGCAAAGGAGGCTCAGGGGGGACCTTCTGGCTCTGCAACCCCCTGACAGGAGGGGGGAGCCAGGGGGGGTCGGGCTCTGCTCCCAGGGAACAAGGGACAGGAGGAGAGGGAACGGCCTCCAGCTGTGCCAGGGGAGGCTCAGGTTGGACATGGGGAGGAATTTCCTGCTGGAAAGGATAGTCAGGCACTGGCAGGGGCTGCCCAGGGAGGTTTGGAGTGCCCATCCCTGGAGGTGTCCCAGGAAGGCCTGGCCGTGGCACTCAGTGCTCTGGGCTGGGGGACAAGGCAGGGATCAGGCACAGGGGGGATCCATGGGCTGGGAGGGCTTTTCCCAGCTGAAGGACTCTGTGATTCTGTACCTGTAACACTTCTGCAGCAGGGAATTCTTTGGGGGTGCACATGTACCTCTGGGGACAAGCTGAGCTGAATTGAGAGGGAAGGGAACAGCTCCATCTTTGCAGGTGCCGTGTCCCAGCCCTGCCTCAGCCCGGGCTTCCCCCAGGAGCAGACAGATCCCAGGGGGATGTGCTCCAGCCCCTC
Organism: Neopelma chrysocephalum; assembly: GCF_003984885.1. NCBI lineage: Eukaryota > Metazoa > Chordata > Aves > Passeriformes > Pipridae > Neopelma > Neopelma chrysocephalum. The sequence goes on along the minus strand of NW_020897831.1, from coordinate 120,928 downwards.
TGGCCTGCTGGCCGGGTGTGGGTGGTGGGTGGTGCTGGCAGGGGGGAGGTGTTGGTGTCAGACATGCCCTGGGCTGAGGGCAGGCCGTAGGTGCTGCCCCTGGAGCAAAGCACAGCGGGCTCTGCTCCCGGAGGGCTTGGGGTGTCCTCTGCCAAACCCAACTCTCTGTCACTGTCCAGCACTGGGGGCCCCCTGCCAAGAAAGCTGCGACCAAGGCACTGCTGTTTCCAGGGGAAACCTCCCAGTTGGATGCCAGAGGTCGGATTCTTAAAACCTGTCTGCAAATCAGCTTCGGGCCAGATTCTGGGCAACCTCCTCCTACAAATTTATGGGAAGGGGGGAGAATGGGACCATCTGGAACGTTTACAGAGGTATCTGCTCCTGTCTTGCTTTGTCTGCTGCAGAGGGACTTTTCATGAGGGCCTGGAGGGACAGGACCAGGGGGAATGGCTTCCCACTGCCAGAGGGCAGGGTTAGATGGGATATTGGGCAGAAATTATTCCCTGTGAGGGTGGGGAGGGGCTGCCACAGGTTGCCCAGAGAAGCTGTGGCTGCTCCTGGATGCCTGGAAGTGTCCAAGGCTTGGAGCAACCTGGGCTAGTGGGAGGTGTCCCTGCCCACGGCAGGGGATGGGACTGGATTCATTTAAGATCCCTTCCCACCCAAACCATGCTGGGATTTGATGCTGTGGCTGAGGGCACAGTGCTGCAGCTCCACGTGTCCTGGCAGTTACAGCAGCTCCCGTGGTTTGTCCCTGTCTTTCCATATTCCAGTCACGTGCCCTGCGTTCCCTGTAGCCTTTCCTCACCCAGTGCTGTCTGAGCTGCTTGTGATTCCACATGTTCCAGCTCTACCCCAGGGGATCCTGCGCTCTGCTGGTGTCTTCTGGTGTGATGGAGCCACTGGTGACCATTCCCAGGGCTGTGCTCCCTCTGTGGCCCCTGGATCCAGGTGCTGTAGGAGCAGGGAAGGCCCTGGAGGGAGGAGTGTTGTGCAGGAGGCTCTGGCCCAGGGTGGGTCTTTGCTCCTGTGAGTTCCTGGCCATGGAGGGGTTGAGGAGCAGGTACAAACCTCTGTCGTGGTGTCACCTGGACCTCAGGCATTGTCCTGGGGAATCATGGTCTGGGGGAGACGCCAGTAAAGGAGGATGTGGGAGTGCCACTCCTGAGCTGTGGCACGGGAGGGACAGGATGGGAAGGCAATGGCACGTGTCGTGTCCAAGTCCAGAGGGGGCACAGGCTGGTGGCTCATCCCAGAAGCTTCCAGGGCAAGTGTGAGTCCAGCAACAGGAGACTGAAGTGAGGCCTGGGAAGGGCCTTTTGTAGCAAAACTGCTGCTAAAACCCTCAAACCCTTCCATTCTGTGTCCCTGTGTCTGAGCAGGAGCTGGTGGTGCCCTTAAGGCACCTAAAGGTGCAGTAGTGTAGATCCTGCATCCCTCTGGATGGTGGGAATCCCACTGGTGGAGCATCCAACGGGCCTCTGATCCCTGTGCAGTGAGCTGGGCAGGCCCCATCCGGAGAAGATGCTTCCCACATTTGATTATTCAAGCTATTACAGGGTTTTTTTGCAGGAAAACAACTCTATCCCTCATTTCCAGTGTCAGATGGGAAGAGCTCAGGAGACCCGGACAGGCAGCAGGCTCCAAGGATTTCCATTTAGTGTGGAAAGCACTTTTTTCCTGGATGCTCTTCTCCCTTTTCTGGTCCTTCCAGGGGGGAATCCAGCTGCTGGTCCCATGTAGTGTCCTCAGCCAGGCTCAGGAAATCCCTTTGGCTCCAGGCCTGGAGAGCTGTAAGGAGCGGGGCTGCGGATGCTGCCGCAGGGAGCCGGGAGCTGTTCCCGGCAGGATTTTATGGCTGCTCTGGAAATGGGAGCCCTGAGGAGAGCTCTGCAGGGTGTTCAGAGGCACTGATGTGCCCGTGGCAGCTCAGACCGGTGGAACTGGGAGCCAGGGCAGCAGGACAGGGAGCGTTTTCCACTGGGATGGGGCTGTGAGGCTCGAGGCCGCGGTGATGGAAAGGCTGGTGCCTCCCTCCAGACATCCAGCTCGGCTTCTCCTTGGCAGGAAGGGTGAGGAGGAGGGGAGGCCTTTGAGCCCAGCTCTGGAGTCACTTAACTCCTTCCCCAGGGGCTCTTTAATTGCTCTGAGACAGCTTTTAAACACGCCCAGCTTCCCGAGGCGCTGCCTGGCTGCACCGGGAGGAAGTCCAGGAGTGCTTCCAGACTCCGTGATTCCCAGGCTACAGGGGTTTTTCTTCTTTCTTCTCCTGTTCTGTGATTAAATTCAGGGTTTTGAACCTCTGCCCAGCTTAGCATGCCCCTTGAAGCTCTCGTGGTCTGCAAACTGCCGTGGTTGGAGGAGACAGCAGCAATCCCGGGATTAACTGGGAGCGACCCGGCTCACGAGCCTTGGCTGAGCTTTGCCCCCGTGCTGAGCGGGGAGATGAGGGGAAGGGATTTATCCTGCTTTCTGGAGACACTTCTGGTGTGTGCTGGGAGGTTTTGGTGAGTGATGAGCTGGTGCCACTCCCGAGACCTGGTCTGGATGTGTTTACATCCCTTCATCCTGAACTGCTGCGGGAGCGCTGCTGGTTTCTGAGCAGTGCCCTTTGCTCTGTGGGGTGTCAGAGATAATGGACCCTGTTTGGGTGGGGAGTTCCCAGACTCTCTGGTTTTAGCCACACAGGGGTGGTGATGAAGCTCCTTGTGCCCTCAGTTCCCAATGGGTCCTGCAGGTTTTCCAGGAGGAACCTCAAACCTCTGTGGGATGACTCGCCAGGGGGGTCACGCAGCTCGTGGCTGTGTTGGCTCCACCCTTGCCCTTGGACACTTCCAGGGATCCAGGGGCAGCCACAGCTTCTCTGGGCAACTCTGTGCCAGGGCCTCCCTGCCCTCACAGCCAAGAATTCCTCCCCAGTGTTGTCCCATCTATCCCAGCAATGGCGAGTTGGGATCAAATCCAGCTCTGCAGGGGGTCTGTGCTCCTGGTCTCCCTGAGGAACATCCCCCTGTTTTCTGGAGCCCAAACCAACTCTGGCAGCAGTGGGAAATTCTCTTTGCTGTGGCAGTGTTGTTGTAACAGGTTTGGATTCTGTCTTTTCTCCCCCCTCCCTCAGTTTTCCTGCCCTGAGTCGCTGCTCTGATCCCTCCATTCCCACTCCAGGGGTTTGCTGCTGGCTGATCCTGTTCCAACTGCATCCCTGCCCCTGCAGGTTCATCATTCCCTCCCCTGTGCTCACCACCTCTGCATCCTTCTGCAGCTGATCACCTCCAGCTGTAGTGGAAGTGGTGGTGACCCATATTCATGGATATTTAATGCTCCCAGAGCTCCTGGATGCAGCTGGAATTGGCAGGCTGCTCTCCAAAGCCTGCCATCGACATCAAGTGTTTCTCCACGTTGTGTATCCACGGGGAAGTGATTTCCACTGCACCAGCACGGCTTGGGATGGGGTCAGGACTCTGCAGGAGGGAGGTGGGGCTGGCTCAGAGCCTCATTCCTCTGTGTGTCCTGCCTGGAGCTGCTGTGCTGGAGAGCGAGGCTTCACTGGGTTCTTCCCTGGGAGGGCAGGGAGGCCCTGGCACAGGTTGCCCAGAGAAGCTGTGGCTGCCCCTGGATCCCTGGAAGTGTCCAAGGCCAGGTTGGACGGGGCTTGGAGCAACCTGGGCTGGTGGAAGGTGTCCCTGCCCATGGCAGGGGGTGGCACTGGATGAGCTTTAAGGTCCTTCCAACCCAAACCATTCTGGGAATCTCCCAGCTGGTGCCTGTGAGAGCAAAGGCCGTGTCAGAGACTGTTGGCAGGGCAGGAATCTGGTTTTCCCAGTGAATTTGCACATGGTGTGGGGCTCTGGCCTTGCCGAGACCCTGCTTGTGTTCATGTCTGGGCCCCTCACACAGGAGACACAGGGAGGGGCTGGAGCATGTGCAGGGAAGGGAAGGGAGCTGGGAAGGGGCTGGAGCAGCAGGAATATCTGAGGGAGCTGGGGGGGCTCAGCCTGGAGAAAAGAGGGATCAGGAGGGACCTTTCCTGCCCCACGACTCCCTGACAGGAGGGGGGAGCCGGGGGGGGTCGGGCTCTGCTCCCAGGGAACAAGGGACAGGAGGAGAGGGAACGGCCTCCAGCTGTGCCAGGGGAGGCTCAGGTGGGATATTGGGACAATTCCTGCATGGAAAGGGCTGTCCAGCCCTGGCACAGCTGCCCAGGGAGGTGGTGGAGCCCCATCCCTGACAGGATTTAAAATCCCTCTGGATGTGGCACTTGGGGACGTGGCTCAGTGTGGCCTGGGCAGTGCTGGGGATGGTTGAATTCGGTGATCTCAGAGGACTTTTCCAACCTCATTCCATGATTCTCTGCTGTGTTTTGAAGGTCTTTTTTGGCTGGATGTCTAAAACCTGCCCAGTGGAGCCCGGGCAGGGCGAGGCCAGGGGCTGGTGTTGGAGCTGCTGCTGGGGCAGACAGGGGGGACATCCACATCCCTCCTGCTGTTCCCTGCCTGCTGCTGCTCCTGGTGGCAGCCAAACCCATCAGCTCCTGTGGTGGGTGCAGCTCTACCACTGCCAGCGTGGCAAAGCTGATGATCCCTGCTGCTGCCAGCGGAGAAGTGACCTTAGAAATGGCAAACAGGGCTCGGGTTAATCAGTACCATCGAGGCTGGGGTGACTCCTCGCCCCTCAGCCGAGTGTGGGCAGAGGGCAAACGGGCCTTGTTTTTCCTGGCACGGCCCTGCTCACTCCCGTGGGCCAGGGTTGGTGAGTTTTCTGCCTCCTGGCTCATCCTGAGCCTGATGGGAGAAGGTTCCTCGCCTTGTGCCCTCTGTGTGCGTAAGGAGATTTACAGGGAGCGGCCCTGTGGAGTGGCTGGAGCTGCTCTGCTGATTGCACCCACGGTGTGGAAACGTGGGCCCGTGGCCTAGAGCTGCCATGGATCCTCCTGGAGAGCCTGTGAGCAGGATGGGACGTGCAAACCCCTCTTTGCCTGCTGTCCTCCCCCAGCCCACCCCGACTCCGGTGTGCCCGGTGTGACAGGGGGGATGGTGTGAATCCCACCAGGCACAGCGTGGGAGGCTGGGGCTGTCCTGTGCGGGGCCAGGGGCTGGACTTGATGGTCCCTGGGGGTCCCTTCCCCCTCAGGCTGCTCCGTGGGTCTGTGGCAGCTCTTGCTCTGCCGCCGGCTCCGGGGAGCCGGATCACTTCAGCGTGGAATTGTTTTTCCGGGACAGGAAGGCTGTTAGTAGGCTCTGGGCTATAAATCTGTGGTTTTTTTCCTCTTTGGACACCTAATTGAATCTTCCAGCAGCCTCCTGGTTTGCAAGATTAATGTTGTTTTCAAGCCCCATGAGCCATTTGTGTCGGTAAATCCCATCATGACTCCAGCCAGCCCGTCTGCACCGGGCCTGGCTCTGGCTCTTGGGGTGCCCCATGGCTCCCTGGGGCACAGGAGGCCCCATCCAGGTGCCAGTGACAGGATTGTTGCTGCTGCCTTTGCTCTTTTCTGAAGGAGTTTCATCCCGAATCCCGAGGGGACTGTCAGGGCTGGGTCGGCTCCTTCCCGCGGCCGTGGCTGCACACACGGTGCTGGTGTCTGCGCTGGGTGAGATTTCAGCTCCCTCCCCACCCAGACCAGTCTGGGATTCTGTGCTGGGATTGGACTCGAGCAGGGCCTGGCACAGATGCCTGGCTGGCTGCTCTGGGAGGGATGAAACTCCTGGGCACTTCTCCTTTTCCTCTGACCCTCCCTCCCTGGAAACGAGGCAGAAATCCGAGTCCAGGCTGGTGGGAATCATTGGTCGTGATAGAAAAGGATGTGGGTGACCACAGCAGTGTGTGGAGACCCAGAATGCAGAAGGTGACACTCATTGCAGTGAGGACAGAGGTGAGGGGATGGCAGAGCTCAGACACCGATGGGTTTGTGGCCAAGAGGTGGAAGGGGCAAGTTTGGGAATGTCCGTAGGGAAGAAACCTGGCGAGGAAAAGCGGCTGGAGGAGGCTGGGCAGGGTTCTGTCCCTCATTGCAGCTCATTGGAATTCTGGGAGCGCCTGTCCTGGGCAGGCAGCCGTGTGCTGGGTGTCCCAAAGGGTGGCAGCCAGCCTGGCACCAGAGCCAGCCCCCCCTGTGCCCCGGGGGTGTCCCCTGAGCTGGCACAGCACCGCCAGAGATGTGTCCTGCCAGGAGACTGCCTGGAGCTGGGGGGGTAGGAAGGATCCAAAGCTATGGGAGAGCGTCCAGTGGCCTAAAAAAAGGTGGGGAAGGGTTTGGAGGGGAAACCACGAGGAGGGGCTGAGGGCACTTGGTGTGTTCAGCTGGAGAGGAGGAGAGTGAGGGGAGACCCAGTGGGGTCTGCAGCTCCTCCTGAGGGGCAACAGGAATCCCTGCTCCCTGTGACCAGGGACAGGACCCCAGGGAAGGGCTGGAGCTGTGCCAGGGCAGGGTCAGGTGGGATCTCAGGACAAGGTTCTTCCCCCAGAGGGTGGTTGGCACTGCCCAGGCTCCCCAGGGAATGGTCACGGCCCCAAGGCTGCCAGAGCTCAGGGAGGGTTTGGACAACACTCCGAGGGACAGGGTGGGATTGTTGGGATGTCTGTGCAGGGCCAGGAGCTGGACCTGGTGATCCTTGTGGGTCCCTTCCAGCTCAGGATATTCCATGATTCCGTGGTTGTATCAACAAACCTCTGCAGAGCAGCTGCCCCCTCCCTCAAGAAAAGGGTCCTTCCAGCTCTTTGAGCTCTGCAAGAGAGGTGGGAACGTGTGTGGCCATGGGAAAAAGCTGCCTTTTGACTGTTACCCCCAGTCTTTGCAGGGAGAGGGGACAGCTTCCCAAGACACGAGCCTGGAAAAGCTTCCCCGAGGTTCCTCAGGAGCACGGAGGCTCCGCAGCTTCCCCTGCCTCGCTCCGAGCCTCGCGTCTGTTTTCTTGTTCCAGGCTTGTTTTGGGGATAATGAGATTAAATCAGACCCTCCTCCTCCTCCTCCTCCTCCCCTAACTGGTGGTTCAAATCCTATTAACCTCGTAAAGCGTTTGGAATTCTGCCTCCCAAAATTGCATTAAGCTGGGATGGAAATTCCTCGTGGCTTATCCCTCGCCCCCCTACGG
>NW_020897831.1:107643-113827 GCF_003984885.1 Neopelma chrysocephalum | reverse complement strand
CCTGCTGCCCCTTCCTGGCCCTGCTGCCCCTTCCTGGCCCTGCTGCCTCTCCTGGTGGGTGTTGCTTGGCCCTTTCCCACCACCTTCTCCCCAGCTTTGGAAATGGACAGGTTGCTTCCAGGGAAAATGGGGTTTGTGGGCGAGGAGAGGAGCAGAGAGGAGCAACCTCTGGGTGCAGTGACGGGGCAGGATCAGGGCCAGGGGCTGGGAGGGGACACAGAGCTGCTGCCTGGGCAGGGGCTTCCTTTTACCAGCCAGACCAAACTTGGGACCTGCTGGAGAGAGTCCAGAGGAGGCCCCGCAGATGCTGCCAGGGCTGGAGCCCCTCTGCTCTGGAGCCAGGCTGGGAGAGCTGGGGGTGCTCAGCTGGAGAAGGGAAGGATCCAGGGAGACCTTGGAGCCCCTTGCAGAGCCTAAAGGGGCTCCAGGAGAGCTGGAAAGGGACTGGGGACAAGGCATGGAGGGACAGGACACAGGGAATGGCTTCCCACTGCCAGAGGGCAGGGAGAGATGGGAGATTGGGAATTTCCTTGGGATCCTTATCAAAGTGTTTCTTGGGGAAGAGGACTTTATCCAGGGAGATCTGTGTCAGAAGGGCTGTGGGAGCAGAGGGCAGCTCGTGCTGCTCTCCAGAGCCAGAGGATGTCCAGGTTTAACTCCCTGACTGGAGTTGTCTCACGTCTTGTCTCAGCCTTTGATTTGCATTTCTATTTTTATTTCCCCCCTCCACAAACACGCCCCGAGCACCTGAAATGTTGCAGAAGGGGTGGGATGAGGGGCAGGAGCTCTCCTTCCTCGTTTTTCCCCACCCAGGCAGGGCAGAGCAGTTGGAAGCAGGTGCCTGGTGAAGGATCAGCATCTTCTCCTTCCCTCGTGTCCGGCTCAGAGAGCTGGAATTGACACTTCCAAAGGGTGGAGGGTCGATGGGTGAACACCAGGAGTGCCCTGGGTGCTCCATGCAGGGTCTTGGGGGGCTTTTTGGGATGTTCACACTGTTTTTGGGGAGACCCCACACTTGACCCAAGTGCTGTTGCAGTGCCGAGACTCAGGTGGTTTTTGTCCTCGTGGAAGGCTCAGTATCCCTGGAACAGCAGTGACAGGACAAGGAGTAATGGATACAGATTGCAAGAGGGGAAATTTAGGATGGATACTGGGAAGAAATTCTGTGCTGTGAGGGTGGTGAGGCACTGGAACAAGATTGTGGATGCCCCAAGTCTGGAAGTGTTCCGGGCCAGGTTGGATAAGTGGGATAGTGGGAGTTGTCCCCGCCCATGGTGGAGGGGTTGGGACCAGATGATCCTTAAGGTCCCTTCCAACCCCTGTGATTCCGGATCTCTGGCTTTTCCCGAGTGTTTCTGAGCCCTGACCCCGTGGCTTTGTTTCCTCTGTGGTTCCCAGTACAGCGCCGTGGACAGCAACCCCCTGTCCCTGTACGTGATGCATCCCTTCTGGAACACCATCGTCAAGGTGAGCCCCGCCAGCCGCCTCTGGGACACCCTCAGCTGCCTCCTTTGGGGTGCCCCGAACCCCCAGGGGCTGCCTACAGCCTGCCCCCAGTCCCTGCATCCCATCCTGCTGCTTGGGATGCTTGGGATGCTCGGGACGGCGTCCCCGCAGCACGTGCTCCCACGCCCGTGGTTCACAAGGAGTTCCTCTGTTCTTTTGCTGCTTCCCCACAGATCTTCCCCACCTGGCTGGCCCCAAACTTGATCACCTTCTCTGGCTTCCTGCTCCTTGTCTTCAACTTCTTCCTCATGGCGTACTTCGACCCGGACTTCTACGCCTCCGGTAAGGCCGCGCGTTCCCGGGGGGATGCGGATCTGCCACTGGCTGTGCTGGGAATTCCAGAGTGTGTGGGGGAGGCCCCTGGGTCTGGGCCTTCCCAAGTGATGGGACAGAGCAGGGGGTTGAACCCACTGGGGCTTCCTGACCAGGACTTGTCTGGGTACAACACCTTCGCTCCGGCTGCCAGGGGAATGTGCGCCTGGCATCGGGCAGGAGAGGGAGGAGCAAACACCTGGAATCTTGGGCAGGAATTGGCTCTTCCTACAGAGGGAGGAGCACACAGCTGGAATCCTGGGCAGGAATTGGCTCTTCCTGCAGAGCAGACAACAACCCAGTGCCCTTGTTTTAAAATCACAGGGTGACGTGGGAAGCGCTGCTTCCCTGGAATCGGCGGCCTCGTTCCTCACATCCCTGCTCCTGCCCTCTTGCACAACACTCCACCCCTGCGGACTAACCAGGCCAAATCCTCCTCCTCAGCCTCACTGCTCACAGCTTTGAGCTTTCCAACAGTGCCTGTGATTCCAAAGGCTCGGTTGTCCCTTCCCTCGTGGCAGAGTCCCAGGGAAGGGGTTACAGCGGGATAACTCTCCGTGGATCCCTCTCCGTGTTTTCTCTCCCTTTGCCCCTGCCAGGGTTGGGTTGGGTTGCTCTGGAGAGTTCATTCTTGTTCTTCTAAAACTGGGCCCGTCATCAAAGCACAGTGAAGTGGGAAAATCCTGGTTTCTTGGGATTGCCTTTGCTGGTGGGTGGGCGAGTCCAGGCTGTCGAGAGCTCAGGTGGCATCAGGGGCTGTTTGCCAAGATTTGGGTCGCATTTGGTCCTTGGGCCATGGAGGAAAAGCTGACAGTAGGTCAAGGGGAGAATCCCCAGGACATCAGACATCCAGAATCATGGAATTATAGAATGGTTTGGCTTGGAAGACCCTCCAGTCCCACCCCCTGCTGTGGGCAGGGACACCTCCCACTAGCCCAAGTTGCTCCAAGCCCCATCCAACCTGGCCTTGGACACTCCCAGGGATCCAGGGGCAGCCACAGCTTCTCTGGGCAACCTGGGCCAGGGCCTCCCCACCCTCCCAGGGAAGAATTCCTTCCCAATCTCCCATCTCTCCCTGCCCTCTGGCAGCGGGAAGCCAATTCCCCTGTGCTTTGTCCCTCCATCCCTTGTCCCAAGTCCCTCTCCAGCTCTCCTGGAGCCCCTTTAGGCTCTGGAAGGATCTCTCAGGTCTCCCTGGATCCTTCCCTTCTCCAGGTGACCCCCCCCCAGCTCTCCCAGCCTGGCTCGTCACATCCCAAAAAGTTCACATCCCGGTTTCACTGAGTTGTGCAGGTGCTTTGCTTGGTCCTGGGGCCTCTTGGGCCAAAACAAACCCCCCTGGGAGCTCATCCTGGGCTGTCCTGACTGGGCTCTGTCTGATCCCTGCAGCTCCTGACCACCAGCACGTTCCCAACGGAGTGTGGATCGTTGTGGGGCTCCTCAACTTCATGGCCTACACGTTAGGTAAGAGTGTTCCTGCTGGGCTCTGCTCGCCTGGTCATGCTGTGGCTGCATGTCCCCCCAGCCTCTGAGCCCCCTGGGAAATGTTGGATTCTGTCTCCCGCCAGGCACTGATCCAGCTGCTCCTGGGTCTGCTGGAGCAGCTTCTGGGAGCTGCTTTGCAAAGTGGAGAGAAGGAAGTTGTCCCAGAGCAGCAGATGAGGAAAGGAGGAAACTGGAACCGAGACAAATTTGAGATAAATTGTGAAATCCTGTCTTGGGTCTGCTTTAAATAGTCAGGAGTCACAGAATGGTTTGGGTTGGGAGGGACCTTAAAGTTCATTGAGTGCCACCCCCTGCCATGGGCAGGGACACCTTCCACCAGCCCAGGTTGCCCCAAGCCCCATCCAGCCTGGCCTGGGACACTTCCAGGGATCCAGGGGCAGCCACAGCTTCTCTGGGAATTCCAGCCCAGCTCCTCCCTCCCTCCCAACCAGGAATGCCTTCCTAATATCCCATCCTCTGGCAGTGGGAAGCCATTCCCTGTGTCCTGTCCCTCCAGCCTTTGTCCCCAGTCCCTCTCCAGCTCTCCTGGAGCCCCTTTAGACTCTGGAAGGGGCTACTTTAAGGAGTATGGAGGAAATATAAGGCACTAAATATATAACCTTGTCAGCCTGTTGCGTTTCCAGCCTCCCATGGATCAGGGGTGGGTGGGAATCCCACTCCCCACTCCCACCAGAGGGTGGAGGTGGTGGCAGCCGCTGTCCCCTGTGCTTTGTGTGTGGGCTGTCCAGGAGAACTGCCCCTTCCTCCTCCTCCTCCTCCTCCCAGATGGAGTTGACGGGAAGCAGGCGCGCCGGACCAACTCCAGCACCCCCCTGGGGGAGCTCTTTGACCACGGGCTGGACAGCTGGGCCTGCGTCTACTTCGTGGTGACCGTCTACTCCACCTTCGGCCGCGGCTCCACCGGCGTCAGCGTCTTCGTCCTCTACCTCCTGCTCTGGGTGGTCTTGTTCTCCTTCATCCTCTCCCACTGGGAGAAGTACAACACGGGCATTCTGTTCCTGCCCTGGGGATATGACATCAGCCAGGTGGTGAGTGCCCAGCCAGCCCCCCGGGAGCTGCCGGGGTGTGCCCGCCCGCCACGGGGTGCAAGGGAGGAGCAGAGCTCTGCTCGCCTCCAGAGCCTTGTCAGGCGTGGAATTTTCCCCCTGGAGGTGGACTCTCCGGGAAAAACGAGGTTTGAAGGGTGGGCATTGCCTCGTCTTTCCTCTCTCCCCGGTTCTCAGTGCGTGTTTTGGCCACCTGAAGTGTGGCTTTGTGGCACCGGTGTGGGTGAGTTTAAGGCTGGATGTTTGGGATGCCCTTTGGATGCCCTTTGGGCTGTTGGGACGGGTGCCAAAACCACAGTGGGAGTTAATTGGCTCGTTAATTGCTGTGCCTGGAGCAAAGGTTCCCCAGGGAAGTGCCCCCCCATACCCTGGTGCCTGGGCAGTGGGCGCTGAGACTGATGGTGAGGAACCCTCTGGGGTGTTGGGGTGTCCATCCCTCGTTAAGGAATTCTCTGCAGGAAGCTCTGTGTGAAGACAGCTGGGATGAGACAGGTCCCCTGTATTGCTGGCACTGCCTTCCACTGGCCCAGGTTGCTCCAGGCCCTGTCCAACCTGGCCTTGAACAATTCCAGGGATGGGGCAACCACATGTTCTCTTGACAACCTGTGCCAGTGTTTTACCACCCTCACTGTAAAAAAGCCTCTTATATCTGATTACACCTGTTTTATTTATCTTCTGGCTCATCAGGTGCTGGGTGGGAAGTGCAACAAGCTGGAAGGAGAGTTCAGTGAATGCAGCTGCACTATAAAAATTATAATAATCATCTCTCCTGGTAAAGGACTCGGGAGCTGAACCCCAGATAACTCTGAGCCCTTTCTCCACAAGTGTTGCTTAACCCCACTGCTTTCAGCTCGTGCCCCTTGCAGAAGGGCAGGGCTGGAGGGCTGAGCTGCCCTGCAGCGTGTTCCACCAGTTCAGGGGGGCTGGTAAAGCTGAAATATTCCCTGTGAGCCTTTGCCCTGTAATCCAGCAGCAGATGGATAAGAAACTGTCCCTGAGTGAACTTGTGGTGTAAAACCTGTCACTGTACTCGGGACATCTCATGAGTTCCAGCTGAGCAGGGGCATCCTGGCTTCTGGTCCTGCCCTTCTCCAGGAATCACTGAGCTTGGAAAAACCCTCTGAGGCCATCGAGTCCAACCATGCACCAGCACTGCCCAGGACACCACTGAGCCATGTCCCCAAGTGCCACATCCACAGGGATTCTAAATTCTGTCAGGGATGAGACTCCACCACCTCCCTGGGCAGCTGTGCCAGGGCTGGACAGCCCTTTCCATCAAGGAATTGTCCCAATATCCCACCTGAGCCTTCCCTGGCACAGCTGGAGGCCATTCCCTCTCCTCCTGTCCCTTGTTCCCTGGGAGCAGAGCCCGACCCCCCCCAGCTCCCCCCTCCTGTCAGGGAATTCCAGAGCCAGAAGGTCCCCCCTGAGCCTCCTTTGCTCCAGGCTGAGCCCCCCCAGCTCCCTCAGATATTCCTGCTGCTCCAGCCCCTTCCCAGCTCCCTTCCCTTCCCTGCACATACTCCAGCCCCTCCATGTGTGTCTTGTGTGAGGGGCCCAGAGCTGCCCCAGCACTGGAGGTGCCCCAGCAGTGCCAGCACAGGGATGGCACTCTCTGATCCAATCCCAGCTCACTCTGATTACACCTCCTGCCGCGGGGGGGTTGTGGGTTTGATTTATTTTCCTCCTTCCTGGGGTGGGTAGGGCTGAACACGCCTTAGCAGAGCTGCCAGGTGGTGCCAGCCCAGGTACTCCCAGCTCACACAGTCCCAGCTCACACACTCTGAGCTCACACTCTCCCAGCTCACACACTC